>NC_134882.1:33906713-33984213 GCF_041734735.1 Babylonia areolata
AGCTGTCTGAGCATATATATAGCGGTTGTTTCCCTTTGACCATTGCGCTCCTTCAAAACAGCGCCCGAAAAATCTGCCCAATGGAAAAAGAGAAAAAAAAAAATGTTGATCAGCCGGTCGTCAGGGAGATGTCAGTAACCCAAGGATTTTAGATGAATATTTAAACAACGCACGCCAACAACTTTAACAGTTTTCTTTTTCTTTTTTTCCTTTCTTCCCTCCTCACTTCCTCTGTTTTTTTTCCCCTTTGTTTCTTTTCCCCTCCACCCCACCATCCTTCCCATTCTAAACCAACTTCTCCCACCTCTGTGACTCTTCATGTCCATCGTCTGACCCCTACTCACTTCTCTGTTCATCCTTGCCTTCCTTTACTGATAAATACTCATAACTTTTCCTAAGCTTTGCTTTTACCTGCAATGTATTTTCCAACAAACACAGTCCCTGAAGACAGACCTGTGGTTTGAAATGTTGGACACCTGTTATCAAAAGTGAGTCTTAGTTTACAACTCACAGTTTTTTATAAACTTTCTCCATTTGTAGTTTTTATAGACTCGGTAGTGATCTTCCATTTTTTTCGTCTTACCTCTTTGGATGAACTTTTTTCCAGTCGCCTGTTCCAGTTTTACTGGTTTTTACCTCTTGATTATCATTTATTGTATATAAATGTGTGTGTGTGTGTGTGTGTGTGTGTGTGTGTGTACACATGCTTGTGTGTGTGCGTATGTTTGCCCCTTCACCTCTCTCCCTCTCCCACTCATCTCCATTTCATTGTCTGATTTGCAATTATTAAAAAATGCTTCTTTTTTTTCCAAATCTATATGAAATTAGCACTTCATACACATAATCATTGTCTTAATCTTTCAGCATTCCTTGCCTGGTAGTACATGTGGTTTTATGTGTTCTATACCTATACATACACCTGTTTAGAGAGAAAGAGAGAGAGAGAGTGTGTGTGTGCTTGTGCATGTATATGTGTGTGTGATTGTGTGTGTGCATGTTTGTCCCTTCACCTCTCTCCCTACCAGTCTTGTCACCATTTCATTCAATGTTCTTCAATGGTTCTGACTACGAATGTGGATTTTTAAAATCTACTGAAAATTACAATTTTGAATTGGAGTCTGCACGAGTTGGGTCACGGTTAAGTATGTGTAATTTGAATTATGACTGTGACCTAGGTTCCAGGCCAAGGAGAAGACAGAGATGCCAACTGTTACGATTTTGCCTTATTTTGTTACGCCCGATCGCAGTTTGTTCCAACGTTATGCCAATGTCAAAATTGTTTGGATGTGTTTATTTTCGACTGCATAGCATGGTCACATGCTTTCCTGTCATTACATAACCCAGATGCTCTAGACTTATCAATCACAAGGCCAGGAGGAGATATCCAGCCTAGACATAAAAGCAAAATGTTAATAATACATCACCATTGACTGACACTTGCTACAGTATGCCTCTCTCAGGTGACCTGATGAAGTATAAACAGAGCACCAGTGAAGAACTGGACAGTGGAAAACAGACCGAATGTAACAATTACAACACTGTGTTGCAGGTTGGCCCAATTGTTAGTATGCCTTGTAGATAAAATGTAAGTTTGCTGATGTGGCTAGGAGTCCGAGTGACCCTACCAAATTCAAAATGTTCCTACCAGATTTCCAGATTGTTCCTACAAACACTTGACAGGGGTAGGCATCTCTGAGAAGATAAAAAGAATTCCCCAAATGGAACATACTCAACACTCCCTCACACGGAGTCTCACACACACACACACACACACACACACACAAAGCACAGAGCAACTTTGATAAAACATTGCATACAGACACAAGATTTCTTATATGGGAGAAAGGTGGCAGAATGGATAAGATGATCATCTGGATATCGTGTCCTTGAGGGTTTGGGTTCGATTCTTATTCTTGCCCTTTCTTCCAAGCTTGACTGGAAAAATCAAACTGAGCATCTAGTCATTTGGATGAGATGATAAAGCAAGGTCCCATGTGCAGCAGGCATTTGGCACACTGAAAAATAACCCACCGTAACAAAAATCATCCCTGGCAAAATCATGCAGAAGAAATCCCCTCTGGTAGGTACACAGATATATATGTATGCATTCAAGGCCTGACAGGGCACATTGTGTTATGCTGCTGGTCAGGAATCTGCCTGGCAGATGTGGTGTAGCGTAATGGATTCATCTGAATGCAGTAACACCACCTTGACAAAATGAAACTAAAGACATACCTGGCTATTGGTTAGTTACTAATTTTCACACTGATCGGAATGATGATCTTTTGGGTTCTTCATGTTTGTGTATTTTTGCATATCAGTCATGCGAACTTCAGTGAATTTATGTGTGTATGTATCTTTATTTGGTAATACCATTGACCTTTGGAAGTGTTTGTGTACATCCACCTTTTTATCATAATTATTTTCCTTCATTACCATGGAGAGGGCTTCTTTTTTAATTTCAAAATTGTTTCAGCTTGGTTCCTTGACCTTGACCCATTGACATAATTTGCAGTGTCACCTCAACAATTCAATGTGGAATTTGTAAATAAATCAGAAATCTTGTCATTGCATGTTACATATTAATTGTAAGTGCACATAAATATGTACACAAATGTTTGGGTTTTTCTTTAATACTGGTACATGTAAAAATTTACATGCAAGTCTGTTGCAGCCTACGTTGATGCTGGACATAGACTGCCTCTGGTGACAAAATGTGCTAATGCATGGCACGTATTGTTGCACTTCAACATATACTGCAACAATATATGCCAGGATTGTCACTACAAAAAATCAACTGCATCGCTGAGAATATGTGCTGCAACAGTTGTGTGTGTGTTCGTGGCTGTGTGTGCGAGACTGTGTGTGCATTTGTGACTGTGTGTGTGTTTGTGACTGTGTGTGTGTGTTTGTGACTGTGCATGTGAGACTGTGTGTGTGTGTGTTCGTGGCTGTGTGTGTGAGACTCTGTGTGTGTGTGTTTGTGACTGTGCGTGCGAGACTCTGTGTGTGCGTGTGTGACTGTGCGTGTTTTGTGACTGTGTGTGCGAGACTGTGTGTGTGTGTTTGTGACTGTGTGAGACTGTGTGTGACTGTGTGTGTGTGACTGTGTGTGTGTGTGTGTTTGTGACTGTGTGTGTGAGACTGTGTGCGTGTTTGTGACTGTGTGTGTGAGACTCTGTGTGTGTGTGTGTGTGAGAGAGACTCTGTGTGTGTGTGTGTGTGTGAGACTGTGTTTGTGACTGTGTGTGTGAGACTGTGTGTGTGTGTGTGACTGTGTGTGTGAGACTGTGTGTGTGAGACTGCATGTGTGTTGACTGTGTGTGTGTGTGTTTGTGACTGTGTGTGAGACTGTGTGTATGTGTTTGTGACTGTGTGTGTGTGTGTGTGCGCTCATTACACTGGCTGCATACACAGCTGTTTGCCAAAAATACAAACTAGTATCTCTCCCTCTCTCTCACACACACACAGAGGATGACCCACATCATTACAACCTTTAATTTCAGTAAAGGTCAAATACTTAAAGTAAATGAAACTAATATCATTGTAAGCACATTAAACAAAAATGAAAGACAAATGACAACATTGATGACTTTTCCAAATACATTTTCTGTGTACAATGATACAGAAGCAACAACTGTATTTACCACCACCACCACCACAACAAAAAATCAAATCTGATTCATTTACTAACAGCTAACTCAGATTCATAATAAAAGGAACTGAGGTTTTGCTTGTGGAGGTCATGGCTTGTATTTGATTTTCACAAACTTTTATTTCTTTACAATGTCCAGTCTCAGTTTTGATACAGTATATGAGGTAAACACCCTGTGCTTTAGCACAAACAACACTGTGCTTCAAGTCACGGATAAATGCCCAAAACCAGGGAGGCAAGGCCGTCAAGATGCACTGAACCAAGCACAGGAATTATGGAGCAAAGGGCATTGCAATGCTAACCACCTTGCAACAGAATAGTATCTAACTGCACACTGTTATCACACAAAAGCAGCTGTACCCAGGAAGACAGCCTGTTGCGCAAATGACTGTGATTGTTCAGTGCCTAGAACTTGGTTTCTGACCAAGGATAGACGCTAAAGTATCGCTCACTCTCCTCAATCTGTCTTTCCAACCCCTTCATGCCCAGTGCACTTGGCACAGATCCCACTATTCAATGATGGAATTTCCAGTAACAGTCTCCACCCCTCTCAAAATCATTGGTTAGTGGGGGCCTTGGGGGGGACGAAGTCAAGAAGTTAAAAAATAATGACTGTCTCCAGTCCTTTGTCACCACAATACTACAAACCAAATATTAATCAATAAAATATATATATTTTTAAAAACATGAAAGAACGGTATGACAGTGACAGAATAATGTTCAAGTTAAAGCAGTTAATATAGATCAGAAGAAACTAAAAGTGACAAGTTCTCTGTAGCACTTACTTAAAGCACCACATTCAACAAGTCGATACCGCTGTAAGTGCACCGATGCAGACAATTGAGCTAAAATGCTGCTCAACACAAGCTGGGGCAACAAAGGGTATAATGCTATGTCAATGCATATTGATCCAGACCACAAACAACACTTGTGAAGAAAAAAAGAAAGCTGTGGCAGGGGTTTGGGGGGTGCCCGAAGTGTGTGTGTGTGGGGGGGGGGGGGGGGGGGGGGGGGTAACAGTGGTATGGAGATCGGAGAAGCTATCCCTGAACTGAGATGTTGGGTTACTTTTCACAACACAAATAGCAGTTAACAAATCCCTTGAGCATAAGAATGCACAAATGTGACCATGAATCAAGTGAGAGAAGGTCTGCATTCTTCACTCAATCAGTGATATTCATCTTGGCACATTATTCTCAATCAAAAAGAAATCTGATGTAAATATGGACAATAAAAATAACTCTCCTGTTATTTGTGACTTGCAGTGTATACTATATAATTTGTAATTGTTCCGTTATTTTACAGCTGAACAGAATTACCGAGTTCTGATTCCTTTCACCAAAAATTATACTGTATGGATGGATACTTGCATTTAAATCCAAGGCAAAAAAGGATTATGGAAAACAGTGCCGTAATGGCTGATACATAAATGATTTCTAGGGCAGTCCATCTTACAGTTTTCTTTGAGTTTTCTTTGCTTTTTCTTTCCTTGTTGTGGATAGGATGAAAACAGGCACAAGAATTATCAAAATGTTTATCGCCTTACCAAAAAACAATCTGTGAAAAGTGTGAGAGCTATATCAAGCAACCAGACAGCTCAATAATCCACTGAAAACAAAAGAAAAATAACTTCCATATGAACCATACAGAAGATTGTGCTCATTCAGACTACAGAATATTTGACATTAAAGTGACTTACGTCTGAAAGTGATGAAATTGTGGAAAGCATTTGCAGACATTATACACACATATTTTCAGCACAGCCATTTTGTCCTTATCTGCCCATTCTGACAGAAACAAAAGAGGATCGCTGAAACATCAGATGACAGAACTATCATGCGAAGACACTAAGGCCCATCCTCAACCTGAAAGTTCAGTAGAAAATGTTTTAGTGTAACAACATAAAATTACAATTTCTGCACTATTGTGCAACAGCTCACACAATTTGGTATTTGTAATACTCGCTCTCTCACCAAGTCCAGTGAGACCTTGGAAAAACTGTCCAAGAGGAGAGTCCCTTCATGGGCAGACACGTGCGTGAGTCTGGTACCTCCTGGCTGGTCAGAGAGACTGGTACCCAGCAATACTTTTTAGTCCCTATTTAAGGGCGTACTTGTGGATATTTGGTGCTTCTGAAATTCAAGCCTGGTTACAGGTGAACAGGAATCATTTGACTGGGAAGCAAAGAGATCTATCTCTGGTGTCCCGTACTAAGAAGAGATCTATCTGACCACACATGGGCTCAGCTGAGTGTCCTTGTTGTGTCACTAAGAGTCTGCTGTTGTATTTCTGATGCCCCGTACATACACTGGAAGAATGGAGATCTGGTGACATTGGCATCACGGCAGTATCTGGACAGCTGGATGAGAGAGTTCCGTTGATTTTGTCCGAGCCAGAGAGTTACTTCACCATAGCATCAGTTTAAAGTGAACAAAGACCAATTGTGTCAAGCACATAAGCTAAAAGCTCAAAGACCTCCTTGAAGAGATGTATCAGTGAAGTCACACTAAATCAAAAATGAATGATTCAGACACCAGTCTGGTATTAACATTTCACACGAAGCTGGTTTGATGAATTCAGCCCTCGATTTGGCTGCACTACAAATGAATAAATATATTCATTTAAACATTTTTGTTGCTGTTATTGTTTCATGGCACAACATATCAGCAACAGGTGGAACTGAAATCCGTTGGTCACCTTTCCAGGAGGCACCTAACATTTGTTTTGCCACTAACACACCCAGCTCTTGTAGCTGTGCAAAGGTTAATGTAGCATGTCCTGAATCCAGCTGACGGTTGCCTCTGATGTTAACAACACAGCTGTCACAGGCACCTCCGACAAAGAATCTGACGCATTAGGAGTGTCTGAAACACTAGAAGAATCAATGATGGCTTGTACAATTCTGCGATAATTGCAAAAAACACCAAATATCCACAAGAACACCCTAACATAGGGACTATATGGGGATGCTGTGTACCAGTCTTCAACCAACCAGGAGGTTTCAAACTCCCAGGTGTGTCACCAATGCTGGGTCTTCCCTCCTGAAAAGTTTTTCCAATGTCACACAGGGCCTGGTAAGAGAGAGAGTATTGCAAGTACACAAAAGTGTGAGCTGTTCCACTTACTATGTGCAGGAAATATTCTTTCACCGTTTTCCTCCCAACATCATAATACCCGACCACAAAGTTTGAAATGCACAAAAAAGAAAGAACAAAACACTCACAGGTGAAGAGATTTAAGACTAACAACACACAGAGCAAACGCAATTCTGAAATAACTTATAACTTCAACGAACTCGACCACCATGCACAACAACCACAGAGAGAAAATTGCAGATGTAAACATACTAACAAAGAAGAAGAAATGCCCTGTGCAGACTAACTCATGAATAGATAGGCCATGAAGACAGCCAGGATGAGCACAGACAGGGACACCAGGACCACCTTCCTGTGCTTCTGCCAGAAGGTCTCCTCCACCACCTGTTCACGCTGCTTGCGGGGCTTTTTGCGACGCCCTTTCTGATGCCGCTCAAACTCCTCCAGGTCTGCCGCCTGCTTGCGGGCAGCTTCTTCCGCTTTCTTCTTTGCCTCTTCCTCCTCCGCCTGTGTGAGAGAAGAAGAAAGAAAAAAACAACAACAAAAACTCAGAAACAATACTGATAAAAATACTATTCAAGTTTCAACCTTTAGTAACATCAATTATCTACATGGGAATCTGAACATTTCAGAATGGTTACACAAGTTTCTATCTTTAGTAATATCAATTATCTACAAGGGAATCTGAACATTTCAGAATGGTTACATGAGTTTCTATCTTTAGTAATATCAATTATCTACAAGGGAATCTGAACATTTCAGAATGGTTACATGAGTTTCTATCTTTAGTAATATCAGTTATCTACATGGGAATCTGAACATTTCAGAATGGTTACATGAGTTTCTATCTTTAGTAATATCAATTATCTACATGGTAATCTGAACATTTCAGAATGGTTACATGAGTTTCTATCTTTAGTAATATCAATTATCCACATGGGAATCTGAACATTTCAGAATGGTTACCTGAGTTTCTATCTTTAGTAATATCAATTATCTACATGGGAATCTGAACATTTCAGAATGGTTACATGAGTTTCTATCTTTAGTAATATCAATTATCTACAAGGGAATCTGAACATTTCAGAATGGTTACATGAGTTTCTATCTTTAGTAATATCATTATCTACATGGGAATCTGAACATTTCAGAATGGTTACATGAGTTTCTATCTTTAGTAATATCACATTTCAGAATGGTTACACAAGTTTCTATCTTTAGTAATATCAATTATCTACAAGGGAATCTGAACATTTCAGAATGGTTACATGAGTTTCTATCTTTAGTAATATCAATTATCTACAAGGGAATCTGAACATTTCAGAATGGTTACATGAGTTTCTATCTTTAGTAATATCAATTATCTACAAGGGAATCTGAACATTTCAGAATGGTTACATGAGTTTCTATCTTTAGTAATATCAGTTATCTACATGGGAATCTGAACATTTCAGAATGGTTACATTTCTATCAAAATATTACTGAAACTGAACCTGTAGTGGCCAATGGGAAAAAAATTTTGATTTTTTTGACTAATTCTTTGTGGGCAATGAAAAAAATGTTAATGATTTTTTTTTTTTTTTAACTCTGATTAAACAACATCCCTTCTAAGAAGCATCATACTTCATGACAGAGCAAAAGAAATAACATGTCTGCAATGTCATTTTTCTCACAAAAAAAGATCACTGCGAAGGTTTTACAACAATTACATTAAAATGAAAATTCAAAACGAAAATTCAATTATTTTTCCTGGAATCACAAATGCGTTTGTCTGTTACAGATGTATTGTACTGCAATGTACTGAACTGAACTGTACCATACTATACGGTACTGTACTTTTCTGTTATTTTACTGTACTGTACTCTGCTCTACTGTACTCTCCCACAGGCTACTGCAGTGCACTGTATTGTGCTGTACTGTATTTTATTACAACAGATTTCTGTTTGTGACATTAGGGACGTTCAAACAACAACATGTTGCCACAGTGCAAAGCCACCTTTTCCTTCTTTCTTTTTTTTCTTCTTTTTTTTTCATTTTCTATCTGCAAGTGTATTTATTTTACCATTGAAGTGGATTTTTAATTTAATTTTGCCAGGCAAATCTCTCTTGTTGCTACGGATTCTTTTCATTGCGCTAAGTGCATGTCGCAAAAGGGACTTCAGTTTATCATCTCATCCAAACAGCTAGCACCCAGACCACCACTTATGGTCTAATGGAGAGTGGAGTAACAGGGTTGTCAATTCAAAGACAACCCAGCACTCTCACTTCAGAGTTGGATTTTATCCACAAACTGACAAAGCCTCCACTCCACAGTATGACTGTGTACCATAGGCTCCGTTCAATCTGCACCCTGTACATAGTCTATAAAGTGTACATGCTGAAAGTGAAGTGATGATATGTGTGAAATTCACAAGCGGCCATGCACACAGGAACTGACCTTTATTCTCCAACACATTTCAATAACAACAACAACAAAATTCAAACAAGAACAGTAGACAGTTAAGTTAAGCATACTTTTCACAGTTGGCATTCACACAGCTTCTTTTTATTATTTTTTTCTTCACATCCCTGTATCTAAGCAACTCCTCTGCTTTCTTTTATCATCACCATCATCATCACCTGCATCCACATCAGTGCCAATGCAGAAGCTAATGTAGGATATTCAAAAATAACTCCCCCCCCCTTCCCTAAAAACACTTACCCGTCCCTCTCCCCTCTACCCCCCCCCCCACCCCCCACCCCCGCCCCCTCCCTCCAACCCCCAAAGAAACCCATCCCAGCCATACCTGTTTCTTTTGAGCCTGTAGCTTGGTACAGACGTCATCACACTCTATCGTTTCCCCACTCCTCTTGTCACAGCAGCGTGCTTCTTTCTTGCGACGCTTGCAGGCACACCTCAGGTAGACTTTCTTGTCGCAGGTACTGGCGTCAGGACAACTGCCACTGTGACACATGTCTGGACACTGGTGGTTGCAGGTCATCTGGAAAACAAGGAGCAATGGATGACAGAGATACCAAATCCTCTCAACTCTTTTCAGGAACAATTGGAACAAATCTTTAGGAATATTCTGATTTTTTTTAAACACTCAGACCCACAGTCACATCAGCATACATACAATGTTTACCTGCACATAATACAATGTTTTCCTGCAACAAAGTCAAGTACGCTTCATTCCAAAGTAGAATGCTGATTGTTATTTACAGATGAGACCTGTTTTGTACTGCCCAGAGTCTCCTTGGTACTCCATTTGCATTTTTTCAACATGGGTACAGTGTAACCATGTCCACAAATAGTTTTGGCTTAGTTTCATCACCTGAGACTGGGCCTCTTCCAATTCCAATACCTGACTGGTCATGGAGCCAGAATGAGCCAAGCATATGCCATTTTTACAAACTCCCTCCTCACCCAGATCATATAAAACCAAACCAAGCCAAGCTTTCTTTCTTTGCTACTTAAATTAAAGCAAAACCCTATCACACAGGACCACATCAAGGCTGAACCAAACCTAAAAACAGGCAAGCCAACAAACCAACAAACCACACACTACAGGACTGACCATTTTGGGACAGGGGCCACCACAGGACTTGAGGGAGTTGCGGCGATCAGTGGAGGCAGCCTGCCACTCATGGCAAGGGATGTGCTTGACAACGGCATTGCAGTGACACCTCATGCGCACCATGGCTGAACAGGGGGGGCAAGCGCCAGGGTGACAGGCCTGCAGACAGCTGTGGCTGCATCCTTCTGGCCGTGCCTTCTCGCAGGCAGACTCACACGCCTGACAGTTCTCTCCAGCCTGCCGAAGTGGATCAACTTCTCATTGTCCAAGTCAAGTCAACTTTATTATTGCTTCAGGGAAATTACCATGTGTTTGTGTTGTTCACAATAAGATATACACTTAAAAAAACATGCAAATGTTTAAGTCTACAACACTACACAGACTATATAGGCTGACTTCATTATATCCTCTTTTAAATGAGATAAATGTTGACAGAATTCTCTCCAGCCTCCAAAAGAATGCGAACTTCTCAAAGTTGAGGTTGACTTAATTCTATCTTTTCTTAAAAAACAAATATTCACAAATAAGCTGCCATAATACTTTTAACAAAATCTGAAGACTACTGTTTTTTCATTACCTATGAGAAAAGGAGACACTGATTGAATCACTGATTATGTAGAAGAGATAAATGTTAGAGAAGAAAGAGGGTGATAGTGACAAAAACAGTGAATAATAACAGACTGGCAGACAGACAAAACAAAAAGGCAAATAAAAAGACCTCTGACCTGTACACTTAACCTGTAATGACAAAAGGACTCAGAAAATAATGCACACACATGCATGCATACAAAAACAGAGAATAACACACACATGTGCACTCGCTCACACACACATTCTGACCTGCATCCCATCAGGGGCCCCATGCACCACATGGCAGTCCAGCTGACAGGTGTGGTTGCCGCACTCCAACCCTCGCCCACACTTGCGACCACATGAGTGTGGCCGCACCTCGGAGCACGGGAACTGGCTGATCTGGAATCCATAAAACAAGGTTAAAGGTTAAAGGTCTCACAGGGCAGTGAATTCATATTCAGTGTCTAGGCTTGGCATCAAAAGGCAGGGCCCAATCTTCTCTTTCCTCTCAAACAGGTATAATGCCCCCAACCCTCCCCCCAAAACAAGGACCACTTCACTTTGGATGTTTGTAGCTTATAGCCCAGCTGACTACACAGGGTTATGTCAGGACTGGTCAACTTTGATCCCATAGTAAGTGGAAAAAGAACAAAACAAAAAGAAACGTGGAAAAGAAAATAAGCCACAGTCATATCCATGCACATAAACACTGGACATGCCTCCAACAGTGGCCACTCCATCAATATCAACTCCCCAAGATCTGCTATGTTGTCTTGGTAGACTGGGCCTTTTTAATAACTAGCTTTCCTGAATTCACTGTTACACTTTCTGTTCCCCTAAACTTAACGCAATAAATAATAACAATAAAAGCATTTATGGCACTGAATCTTGCGCAAAGAGAAATCAAAAGTGTTTCCTCACCAGTCACTCACAAGCACGCATCACTCTGATTCTGAGAAATGAAACACTAAAGATAAATTCATGTAAACTGAATGCTAGAGACAGTGTGGATCAGAAAGCGAGGGTGGTGGGGAGGAGTGGGTTGAGGCTAAGAAATGCACCTGTACATGGGTATGCATGCATGCATTTCTAACAATGCAACTGCTATGTCTCAGTTGCTGGCTCACCTCATGTTTGCCCATGCACTCCACGGGGACAGGCACTTGACAAGGAGGACAGGGCTGTTTCACTGTCTCTATGTAGGCTGCTGTCCTGGCCCACGGCCCTTCCTTCTTGCCCTGTGGTTCACAAACACCTGATTGTGCCTGTTATCAATATGGCAGCTCCGCACACACTCTTTTTTCTTAATCCTGCCAAAGGGGATTCTTGCCTTTCTAATACATTTTACAATCATAACTTGCATTATAAACATTGTAATGATCGCATATTTACAAAGCACAGAACAAAAACAAAACAATAAAAAATATATTCATGCCTAATTTACTTAGTAGATTAACGTACTGCCAGATTTACACATCAGAATCATATATTGTACACAGCTAAATTCATGTAGCACTGACACTGGAAATAGGGACAGCAACAGTGTTAGCAGTCATAGTTCCTTTGGAAGTGCCGACAATGACAGAGAGAGCTAATACTGAGAGTCACAGACTTATAACTGTTCAGAGGGAGTTCTGTTAATACCGTAGCAGTATTAAGAATAGAAGCAGCCCTTCACATGTTTGTGAAAAAAATAATACTTACTAATACCAGAAACTGTGATCTGGTGGAAATCTCACTTCCTCCTACATCACCATTATATACACATGTGCCAAGTATAACTATTAACAGTTTTGTAAGCTCTTACATTACTCTTGTTCAGCACGTTATATAGTCTAGTAAGACACAATCTGGGAATTATAAGATAATGTATTAAGTTTTCATTTCTGCAAGATCTTCAAGACACTGACAGAGCAAAATACTCTTTCATCCTTTCCACACAAAACACTTCTAACAATAACTGGCAGAAACACAGAAGCAGTGGCAAATACATCACATTCAGCCAGTTTCATCACACCTGGGCTACAAGCCTATGAATGATAACACAACACAATAAAACAAACAAGTCAAGACATAAAACCAAAACAAAAGTGACACAAAGAAATGGCGCAGATGACTGACCCTGTCCTCCACCTTGACCTTGACAGCATCATGGCACCGCACGGGGCAAGAGTGCAGGCAGGAGGGCAGGGGCAGGTTGCACACCTGGCTGCAGGCAGGGCACTCCCCAAAGTGACAGCGGTGCTTCTGTCGCTCAGGGTGGTGGCACACAGGGCGGATTCTGACCACAAACCACCACCTCATGTTGTGTCAGGAAGCTTATTTCCTTCTCTCTCTTTTTTTTCTCTGCCCTATTTCCCACAGCAGTGGCATTATGCTCTTGCCCAATCCCACACATACACAGCTACACCCATACTTGTTCTGCAACAGTCAAAGCCCCAGCAGTCCACAGGGGGATGTTAATGTTGTGTCTCTGTGTGCCTGCCACACATCAGAGGAGACCCTGCACTTCTGCCCAGTCACTTCAGTGGTGTTCAACAGTGATTGTTCTGATTCAACATCACTTACTTAACTGCCTCCTGCATTAGCATTTAACAGTGACTGTTCTGATTCAACACCAACTTCTGAGCATTCTTCTGCAGTAGTGTTTAATAGCGACTTCTGATTCAACATCATCTACTGAGCCCTCCACTGCTGACAGCAATGTTCATTGGAGTGGAGTGGAGTGGAGTGGTGGCCAAGCAGTAACACATCTGCCTAGGAAGTGAGAGAATATGAGTGCCCAGAGGTCCCATGGGTAGCTTGCACTTAGACCATTCAAAAGAACACATGGCAACAAAAGGGTTGTCCCTGACCTAATTCTGTTGAAATATCCACTCTGACTGGAAAACAAATACACTAGCAGGCAGGAAAAAAAGAAGAAAAAATGGGTGGTGCCTTCACTGTAGTGACGCACACTCCCTTGGGAGAGCAGCCCATATTTCAGAGAGAAATTTGTGACAAAAGAATTATGCAATGTAATATTTAGTAAAGGATCCAGACAGAATGGGGGGGATTGGTGTGGAAATAACCACCATGTCTGATAAGAGTCCCCATAAACCTGCCGAATGAAACACTCAGTTCTGGAGTGGTACTGCATTTGCCAAGATGTGGTGAGATTCTATGCTGTGCTGTGCAATGTCATGTCCTGGTGCATATGTGATACGCTTGCTCCTCTGTGCAGTGGTTTCTATTCAAAGAGGTGGCATGTTTTTGTGTGGTTGGTACTCTATCATGTTGTGTTATAACGCTATGTTAAGACATACAAGACAGACATACACAGAGAGATAAATAGACTTGAAGGTAATATGAGAAATACAGGCTAAAACACATGTAAGGTCACCAGTGAGACAGAGTTCACCTTTACTGCTTCTCATTTTCTATTTTTTACATATTCATTTTCTTCTTTGTGCTTTTCAGCTGAATGTTACAACTTGCAAGTTTACAACACAGTCAATGTTACACTGACCATGACAGAATACATTTCCCAGTCTGAAGAGAGACAAAAGCAGAAACAGTTTTCCTAAACACAGAGACAGACAACCTATCTCAAAGTGTGAAGCAGTGAGAAGCAAACACTGACTTGCATGGCAGATTGCATCGCGGTGGTTTGGTCACTTTCTCCTTGCCGCAGGGCACTGTGATCTTGGTGGTCTTGCAGAAACAGGTGATGTCTTTGGTCTCTTTGCATGGATAACACGACCCTGATTCAAACAGCAAACCTTAGGGGATTTTTTTCATTAAATAACTCAAGGTGTTTTTGACTCCCTTTTTGTTTTAACGAGCACATTCACACACACATGCACTCACGCATTCATAAACACAACCACTCTATCACACACACACACACACACACACACACACACACACACAACAGATACAGATACACACAAGCACAAACACAAAGTACTTCTGACTTCAAAGCCTAGAAATGCAAAACCCGTCAGAATAAGGGACTAAAAGCCAGAAGACACTGACCTTACTACAGCTGCGAACTTAACTCATTTCAACAAAAAACAGAAAATCTGACATCTTCACCAAAACTAACATTAATCTCTTTACTTTTTCAACTACCATATCAAAACATCAATACACTTACTCCCTGGTTTCAAATGTTTCTTTTCTTATACCCCTTTATAAGGAGGAACAAGCAATCTGAGCTTTAACTCACTCTGGACGACAAGTTTTCTCCCTTGCTTTTCCCCACAGACGGCCCATTTGTAAGGGTTTGGAAAAAAATTACAAAAAATACAAAATACTGTGTAAGAAAATGAAACTTTCAGAACTGGTTTATTATGTGTTGAGCTATTACATATAAAAAAAATCAAATTTCTCATCTTATTTTTAGAGTTTTGCCATATGTAGAAAATACTGCCAATTTTTCACCCCGAATCACCATACCCATGCTCGCTTTCTGCATTAAATTCGCTTTCTTCTTCGTCATCATCCACCTCTTCAATGTCCAACCCTTCAGTTTGTAGCATTTCAAGTACTTCGGCAACCCTAAAACATTGCCTTGTTCGCTTCTCAACATTCTGAGAAGAGGCCGCTTTGCTAACAGGCTGGCACGCGAGCAGACGACTGGTCAATGACTTTGTCAGCGTGTGTGCGAGACAGGCCACACATCCCAGACCAACCAATCATACTATTCGATTGTGGAGTGACCCAGAATAGCGCACTCTGCTTGGCTAATCGCAAAATCACGTGTACAGCGCATGATGGAATTTTACTTTCGGAGAATGCTATTCCATTCCTTCGTCCGAAACTGAATACGTTTTGTGTAGGAATGCATGAGCATTCCTTCGTCCGGAAAGAGTTAAAGTCATATGGTGATTTTAGATCAACACCAGGTGAACAATTACCAGCAGCACTGGAGTCAAAATGCACACATTCCCTGTGAGTTTCATGGTTGTTTTATTCGCTGAATGGCTGTACAACAAACCGAACAATTTTCTTTGTAAATCACAATATAAACCACAAAATCATGAGCATCACAGAAAAGAACCATAGCAAGGAAAAAGTAACAGATCAGAATCAGCTTACCTCTGTGACAGCGACTGGGACACTTGTGATTCCGACAACCCAGGGTCTTGCCACAGTTTTGCTCACATGGGGGACAAGAACCATCACAGCACTGGGGAAGAAATTCATCTTCCTTGCTTTATCTTCAAATTAATCTTCCTTCCAGATTAAGCTGCTGCTTTTTAACTAAAATATTACATAGTAATAAAGAACAGCTTCTTTTAGTGCTCTCCTCCCTCCCCAACACAAAACAATATAATCATCATCAATGATCCTTAAATCTCCTAGATTTGAAATGAAAAATGATCCCCCATATCCCACAACTACCCTTTCTCTTTCAACATCTTTCTTGCTTTGTTGTTTATGTCTTTGAAACTACACCATTATCAATTTCTCTGCACATCCCATACTGATCACCAAACATTATGCTGTTACTTGCATAACCCATCACTGTTTTCTGTTGTTTTATTTTTGAAACTACACCATCATCAGTTTCTCAGCACATACTATTCTGATCACCAAACATTATGCTGTTATCAAACCCATCATTCTTTTTTTGTTGATTTTATCTTTTAAACTATACCATTACCAGTTTCTCTGCACATCCCACACTGATCACTAAACGATACGCTGACACTTACTAAACCCACCAATCAACATGCCACCTTGTCCTGAATATATCAAGACTGCCTAAAGACAAACCAAAGCATGTTGCTTACAACCCAGCTGACTGCAAAAAGGGCCATTTTAGGGCTGCAAAACATGAGCACACAAGAGAAAAGGCAGTGAGAGTCACCTTCCTCTTGCACTGGTGCTTGCCGCAGTCCCTCAGGTTGGTGCATCTCTTCTCACACAGGTATTCCTTGCTGCACAGCACCTCCTTCTGGGACTGACTGCAGCGACAACGCTTCAGATGCACTTGCAAGCACTGCACACACCATGGCTGTCTACATTTACACCCCAGGCACAAGGAACATTACCTCTGTAAACATTCTGACAGCAGTGCAGACAGCTGTGAATGTAATGATAGCAGTATAGAGATAGAAGGGATAAAGCAAGTGTGTTCATTTCTCTGGAAACAGTATGGAGGCAGAAGAGAAAGAACTAGAGTGAGTACCTGATTCACACTATAAAAATATTTTTAAAATCCAACAACTATGCATACTTAACTTTATAACAATGTACCACGCATATATGCGCAGAGGCTGAAGCTGCGCTGAGCACATCATACACATATCTGCGTGGTAGCGCCATTTGTAGTTAAACACACAGCACGCACATCTGCGTGCCGATTTTTGTTTCGAAAGAAAGACTGCCTGTTAACAGTCTGAGGGAAAAAAAATGCATGGAATTCCACATACCAATCATCCATCTATTTTTAGACCAGTTTCTGCTGACCCAGTCAGCAATATCCGGTCGAATCCCCAACTTGAAACAAAGTGCTCAAGACCAGTCATTTTGCTGCAAGGATGGCATCGAGACGGACAAAGCTGACTGTCGTGTCACTTGAAGTGCTTCAAGAAGTTGTTTAGAATGGCTCTGGCGATGAAGGTAGCTGTTCAGAAAGTGAAGATGAAGACAGAGAAAATGAAGACAATTTACTTGAAGATGTTGTCGTTATGGGTGACAGTGAAAATGACAAAGAAATTGACGATACCGAGGAGACACATGTAGGTGATGGCAATCCTGATTTTCAACTCGAAAATGGAGAAAGCGAAAGTGCCAGTGATGATTCCATGGTTGTTGATGATCCGGTCAATAAAAACTATGTGCAACCTGCTGTTGGTGGAAATCAGAGGCAGCAAACACGGGTGCGCGACATCAACAACTTTCCATGTATTCCTGCTTTCACCGGTCAGTTTACATTTTCATCTGTCTGTACTTTTTTGAGGTGCTGAATTCAGATCATGCACCATTCAAACCATACACTGTGTGTGTGTGTGTGTGTGTGTGTGTGTGTGTGTGTGTGCGTGTGTGTGTGTGTGTGTTCAGTCAGTCTCTGTGTGTCAGTCTCAGTGTATGTGCTGTGAACAATCACTGAATCAGTCTATAACACTATGTCTTTTTGATGTGGTTAGTCAGTAAACACTAGGTCTTTGTGAAGTGAACAATCAGCCTAGAATAGTTATGTCCTAGTGATGTGAACAGTCTGTCTATAACAGTACATCTTTGTGTGCTTCTCATCATCTTCTTTTGTTTTGTGCTTGTGTGTGAAGCTGAATTTTACATTATTTTTCAAGATTACCTCTCTGGATGCTTGAGGTGAGTGAAAGATTTTATTATTACATTATTAGCTGATGTTTTGACACATTCTTCTGTATGTTTTGTGTAGATTAAAAGTTTTGCTTTTTTCCACTTTGGGTGTCTTTGTTTCCTTACATAGCTGATACAGTAACAAAAACACATCAGTGTGATAGATGAAAGATTCTTTTTTCCAATGATACCAAACACTTATGCTGAATCTGTAATGAAAGGTAACAAATTTCTTCTTGAAAAGTACTATGCAAAACAGCCTGTTTCCAGGCTAGAAATGGCCACTGAACACCTTGCATGTGGCGAAAATCCACCCAGCTCAGGTACGCGGTGACAGAGTTAAATGGCAGAAATGTTAAACACTGGAAATAGTTCAGACACAATGCCATCAATGCAAATGTTCAAACTGCATCAGTGCATGCTATGAAACACACTCTGAAATCATCTCAAGTCTAAAAAAAACAACAACAAAAAAAACAACTAAAATTAGTATATACGCATTCAAGACACACATGACAAAAATATGAAGATAGGAGCAGATCTCACCACGATAAAAACATTTCCTGGAAATCTATCAAACTTTCCATTTGCTTATACTGGGAAGTCTGTATGGAACATGAAACTGAATGTGATAAATACACTTTTTATTTATTTTCTGCTTGCATCCTCAAAACACAAGCACAAGCATACACACACAACACCTCACCTGTCCACATAGTCCTTGATGACAGCGCTGAGTACAGGTGTGCAGCCCACACAGCAACAGCTGACCACAGGTGTCACCACAGGTTGGAATGTCTTCAGTACAGGGCAGCTCAAATGCTAGAAGAAAGAACCAACACTGTGCATAATGTTGCCTAAGTCAAAATCAAGAACAAACTTAATTTTAAAATTAAAAACTTGCCATCTGTGACGCACAAAGAATGTCACAGATTTTCAAATTATAGTTTTACTACAGTGCTGCAGAAAATATCTTTGAGTTTGATTTGTGTTAGTTACATAGCAAAACAAAGTCGCGTCTGCCCCTATCCTGCCTGCTGGCATTGCACTCCCCACCTGCAGCTGCATGTGTGCTTCAGACTTGGGGTCTAGAGCTAAATGTGTGTCCACCGGTGACTTCTACCAATGACTGTACAATGTATTATCATTGGTTCCCGAGAGACAACCACCATGATGATGATAGTTACATAGCAATGAAAACAATAACAGAATGACATTGACTTTCTGTTAATTCTAAGTTTCACTGTTATCACTCAGAGTGAGATCAGAAGTACTGATTTTTTGTTTACATGGTCCTGTCTTATCCATTTGGGCATCACAGTTCTGGTCCAGAAATGAAAACTGTAACATCCAAGTGTGCAATCAATAAGTTTACAATGTCCTAAGAAAAGAGACTATTAAGTCTGTTTGTTCCCTCTAAAGAGAGCCTTTGCAGTCTAATAAACTTGAACCATGTGTGTGTGTGTGTGTGTGTGTGTGTGTGTGTGTTTGCGCGTGCACACGTGTGTGTGCGTGTGTGAGTGCACGCACATATGTGTGTGTGTGCATATGCGCATTTATGCATAGGGGAAGAGGAAGGAGGAAGGTGAAG
The DNA here is from genome assembly GCF_041734735.1 of Babylonia areolata. Classification (NCBI taxonomy): domain Eukaryota; kingdom Metazoa; phylum Mollusca; class Gastropoda; order Neogastropoda; family Buccinidae; genus Babylonia; species Babylonia areolata. The sequence continues at coordinate 33,926,499 of NC_134882.1, forward strand.
AGTTAATTTTCAGTCTGCTAAGGGGTCATTTACCCACGCATCAAACAATGAGGACTAAACTTGTGTGTGCAATCACTTACTTGTCTTTTTACAAGGGCACTTTCTCACACCAGCCCTGGGACACGGGCCACATTTACCACTGTGACATATCTCTTCACACAGGTGGTTTCCACACCTCAGTCGTTTACCACACGGCTGAAAAGTAAAGCATACATTGTCAAATCTTTACTCCATCGGTGAACACAATTTGATGACAAGAATGTCTGGTCTGATAATACAATAAATGAATATCAAATAGTACTGCACAAACCCATTCGTTTTTCCTTTACTGATCCATACTTGATGAGCATGATGCCACCTTTACAAGCAGAAAAAAATGGAAGTTAACAACAGCATCATATAAATAGCTCCATTCAAAGCCGCTTCAACTGCTGATAATATCTGTTTAAAAGTAATGTGACAATCTTCATCAGAATGTTCATTGTCAATGCCTGCAATGACAAACCGTTCATTCACAGAGACTCTGAAACTAAAACTTGAAAAACGAAGCCCAGAAACAAGTAAAATTCACACAAACTCTGAATCTAAAACTTGGAAAGCGAAGCCCAAAAACAAGCATAACTTTGCAACAGTCAAATTAGTGTATAAATTTGGCCCCAACAACACCAAAAGGAAATTAGTTACTGTCAAAACAGACTCCTACCTCCTGGCAATGCCACTGGGGACTGGCACAGGGTCTGCTGTTTGCAGACTTGCCACAACTGCAGCGCTGTACACTCGTCTTTGAACATGGCTGACATTCTCCTGCAACAGTGCTTACTGTATACGCACTGCCTAAGCAACACGAACAGAGACTAAGAATAAAAAATGATTTGTCTCAATTAAGTTGTGGGAGCTTGTTACTACCACAAGTGTTCAGTCTCCTAAAAAGATTTTGTTCATCTGAAAAAAATGGCTGGTTCTGAGTCAAAGCTAAAAACGTCATTTTCTCCACATAGGCGGATAGTAGTTTGCACAGGCAGGAATGTCAGACCCCTGCCGGAGTCTGCACTAGTTGGGTCACGGTTAAGTATGTGTAATTAAACAAGAAGCTATCAATGATTCTGCAAAGCTGTTTATTTTCTTCAAATCATATTGAAAACAGAATCCTGCAATATCTTTCAAGATTTGGTATACACAACTAACTGTAGTAACCAGTCTGATTCTCAAGGGAGATAGCACACAGGGAGAGAATCATAAACTGAAAAGAAACCAATATGCTTTTAAATAATTACTAAGTCCATATACAGAAAAAAATATTACAGAGACCAGTTTCATTCAGTCGGTACATAATAATGAGAAAGAGAATTATAAAAAAAAAGGAAAAAAATCTACTTTTACATAAATAATAACACTCCACGATTCAAAGCTTTTCTCATCCATCTGCCATTTGTCTCCCGTGAGTCAGAATGTGGACTTTGACAAGTAAGCCACATTTGTTTTTTCTTTCAATTCATATTTGCTGGAAGCAACTGATCTCCGATTCTTCCACAGGAGCAAATACAATTGTACAAGGCAGACTGTCTGTGCCATTCTAGGAATCACTGGCTGCAGTAAACCAGGAGATATTTATCTTCTTATTTTGTTTTGTTTTTTTATCTCCCCTTGCAGAGAAACAATAAAATGTTGTGTTAACTCATTCAATACTGCCTGATGACTTCCTTCATTATACTCTCTGTACTGGCCGTTTGTTTATGTTACAAGAAAAATATCTAAAAAAAAAAAAAAAAAAAGAATTCAAGTACATACAGCTGCGAAATTTTGTGTTAACATAAAAAATAGAATGGACTAACATTTGGCAAAGTTTCAAAGCATTCACTTGATTATTGACTGATTTATCATATTTTGAAAAAATCCATGTTTTTCACAAATGACATAAAGGGGGTGAGTTTTTCTCATATAACAGAAATTTTACAAATGTGGTCTTTTGTAACTGTAGACACTTCCTAACTGTAGCAATTAAATGGGCAAATGCCTATGCACAGTGGATATCCACTATAGAATCAATTTGCATTTGACTGAGCCACAGTACTTGCCGAAGTTGACGGAGACGCCATACTGTCAAGCGAGAAGGCAAGAGTTGGGTGACTGTATGCACACATGTATTGTACTCAAAAAAAGGCATTCTCAGCCACAATAAAAGTACAGGTTCACCTTTGGGTGACTGTAGAACAGAGCTGAGCCATTTAGTTTCGTACATGACCGTTAACCTATCAACTACAATTTTTTAAACTAGCAGTACGCTATAGCGTACCACAGTAACAAAGCGTTTTGTGCATGAGGTATGCTATAGCGTGCCTTAGCATAGAAAGAGTTATATCTGTTGACCCAAAGCATGTGCATGCTGCAGGAAGGTACAGTGTGTGTCTAGTTTTACCTGGGTGACAGGTGTCCTCACAGGTGTGGTGGCCACAGGACAAGGTCTTCCTGCACACCTTTCCACAGGTCCATGTGCGAGCATTACAGCGACGAGGCTTCGAGCCACCACCACCACAACAGCAAGCAACCTGCACCATCTTGGGGCATGGAGGACAAGGACCTGACAAGACACACAACACACAGGTATTCATTGTCATAACAGATGTTTTTTCATCTGTCTACATAAATAACTGAGTTTTTTCTTTTCATTAGCTGCTTGAAGGCATTTGTCATTAGGTTTAAAATAAATCATTGTAGTTTTCATGATAAAAGTGTCCTCTGAACTTATCCAATGGTGAAGTATGATAGAAACCAACACCTCTGTTTTATCTTACAGAACACATAACAGCCAATTTCTAAACATCATAATTTTTCAGAAATTTTAAGAACTGCCGCATGTAAATCAAATGCCTGAAAGTGTGAGTGTTTTTTCCTAATTTGTACAATTTCTCTCACACTGAAAATTACAAAGAAACAGTTTGTAAATACACACACTCACAAAAGACCAACACTGCATGAGCCTGGTTCTGGCTTTGAATACCTACATCAGGGGACAGGCCAGCCAGCTTGTACACAAAACACAGAATTAGACTTAGAAGAAACATTTTACAGTACAACATTGTTAAAGCTAACGTTTTATGACATAAAATTTAGAGAACAGACACCTCTCTCACCTCTCTCTCCTTCCTCTCTCACACACACACACACACACACACACACACACACACACACACACACACATACCTGGATGACAGTTAAGCAAACATGAGTGACCACAACTGGGCTTCAACGGTCGACCACATGTCTGGCCACAAGAATGAGGAATCAACCAAGGATCAAACTTGGGGTCTTCCACTTTCCCACAGAAACACAATGACCGTGTTGGACAGTCACTCTGCTTGTACTCATGACGACACTTTGGGCTGCACACACACTACAGGCTACTACAAAGTAACCAGAAATGACTGTACTATTCTTTAAAAGTCAAAAAGAATGACTACCATCACAATTTTGGCTAACAAATTACAGGATTTTTTTTTTTTTTTTTTTTTTTTTGCAAGTGACAGTCAACCAAAAAATATACACCATCAAGTGTTACCAGCAGTAGTTGAGTGAGGGTCAGATGAATTATGTGTCAGGCCACAGAAACATACAAGTGAAAATCACACACATGACAGTACTGTAAAACATTATGAACAAATACATGTTCAACAAAAGCTTACAGTTGGGCCTGCAGCAAAGTGTGGGCTGAGTGATAAATGGTTTCTCCACTGTAATGAGAATTCATTTATAAATTATATCTGTCTTTTGTGAAGGACTATAACCATCAAACTAGGAGGCAAGATTGCACTGGCTCTTGGTGATAAAGCAATAGCTGCTAGATGGCCTTTGGAGATCAACTGTTCAAAAACCCTCTTGGCCAAGAAGGTGGGATGTAATTTTGGTGAGACATTCTCCACAACAATCAAATTCTAGCCCAAATAGTCAGGACAGCAGTTGCCTCTTCTGCTCCTTTGATGGTCATAGTCAGCCACGACTATCTATCATACTGTGCATGTCTATGGGCCTTTACACACCAGAACCAGGGCACATCAAGGTCCGGGCTCTGGCCAGCCTGTTCAGCCTGGTAGTGGTGCTGGTAGACCCCCTCCTTCACCCACTTCTGTGTGCACTGAAGGTGAAGCATGCAGAAACACCCTTTGCATGTCCATATCTGAAACAGTTCACTCCAATGTTTCTGTACCGAGCAATCAGGAAGTCAAGAAGAATGTGGAACAAGAGAGGCAAGGCCTTCAAGACTCACTTGTGATACACTTAAAAAAAAAAAAAATCTAATCATTAAAATGTGTTCTGTATTTGTTATTACAAAGCTTCGCGTTAAAAAGAAAAAGAAAAAAAGTCTTAACCAGATTCGAATTAAGTCCCCTAGCAATAATTACAGAGTACTTTCCCTTTTTTACTATCTGCACCAAAACCTTTCCAAATAAATAAAACTTCCATGCTTAGCAAAAGAAGTTCCTGTTTGAACAAAAAATGATAATAATGACTGCTCTTGTTGTTGGGTCAGAATATCAGATCAAAGTGCCAAGTTTAGAGAATACAAAAAATATAAATATAACAGTAAAAGCAGTTTGCATATAATTAGGCTTCATTTTTTATTTTTTTGTGCCCATCCCAGAGGTGCAATATTGTTTTAAACAAGATGACTGGAAAAAACTGAATTTTTCCTATTTTTATGCCTAATTTGGTGTCAACTGACAAAGTATTTGCAGAGATAATGTCAATGTTAAAGTTTACCACGGACACACAGACACACAGACACACGGACATACACACACACACACACACAGACAGACAACCGAACACCGGGTTAAAACACAGACTCACTTTGTTTACACAAGTGAGTCAAAAATAGTAAATGGATCAAAAACAAGACAAAAAAATATGTAACATAATACACAAAAGTTCATCAAGAACATTTTAACAGTAGCATCATCAAACTGCAAGTTGTAATGTTTTCTTCTTTTCCCCTTTGAATTCTGGTAGAAGCAATAAATGATTTGGAATGTTTTTGACACAATAAATTCTGACCTAAAACTTCTGTGACAAATGACAACTGGTTAAAAAACTGTTTTTAAATAAAAAAAAAATTTTAAAAAAAGCTTGCGATAAAAATGACAACAGAATAAAAACTTTCATTACAAATGACAACTGGACAAAAACCTCTGTAACAGCGTATGTCATGAAATGTCGCTCGCCAATGCTGTATTGATGTGCGCCGTACGTCATGTTAAAACGTTCTATGTTTTGAGTCCCGCACTGCAGAAAAAACAGTCTGCTAACCATTAAATTAGCTCCCCTGAGAGCTCTTTATCTCCTGAGTTCTATTAGCTAAAAGTATTCACCTATTGTCATATTTATGCCGAAAGTTTTGCAAGTTTGTACGAAGCTCAAGTTGTTTTTGCAAAGCCATGGCTAAACACAGACAAACCCCAACACTTGCACGAGTACTGGAAGAAATCCTTCACGATGCAAACAGTAGAGATTAAGATTGTGGACTGAATGAGATAGAACTGTGTGAAGATGATGCCGAAGACGCAGATTTTGACATGCAGGGGGGTGGAAGGTGGGGTTGCTTGACAAAAATGAACAGACAAGCTCAACTGATTCAAGATGCAGGTGGGTGTTTACGAGGTTTGTCAGTTTATTATTTGCTTTCTGTTTGTTTAACAATGAATATAACTGCATTGTGTATGTTATGAATGTGTTAGCTGTGATAAGTAGCTTTGTCAGTCACTGATCAGTGTCTGTGTGTGTGAGAGAGAGTCAGTCACGTGTGTACTGTGTGTGACCAACGCTGCGCGTGGGGACGTGGCTTGCTGGTTGGCTCATTGTTGATGGCAGCGTGTGTCGCTCGCCTAGAGTTTTCTGTGAATTCGTTCCCGAGTGTGTATTGGTTTGTTGTTGTTGTTGCTGTTGTTGTTGTTGTTGTTGTTGTGTGTGGGTGTGTATGAGTGGGGGAGGGGCTGGAAGGTGGGGGGGAGGGGGAGGAGATGTTTACAAAACTGAAATCAGAGAATGATATACAGATTTGTATGCCAAAATTACTTTGTAAATGCAACACTTGTAGAAGTGTGTGCGTGCGTGCGTGTGTGTGTGTGTGTGTGTGTGTGTTGTCATTTTGTTTAGTATGAGAAAGAGAATGAAGGGGGTGTGGATCAGTTTCAGTGTGTGTGTGTTGGAGGTTTGGGGGGTGAGGGGGGGGAGGGGTTGGTGTGTGTGTGTTTGTATTTCAGTTTCTGAAAACAATCAGAAATGAAATGGTACCATTTCATAACCTTTTTATATGTAAAAAAAAAAAAAAAAAAAAAAAAAAAAAAAAAGCAAAATAACCCCAACAAACTCAGTCTTTTATGCAGTGTGTTTCAGGAATGCAGCATGGTGATGATCATGATGTTCGTCCTGGACCATCTGGAGTTGACAACTTGCCACAAACCTGCAGCTGAAGACCAGCAGCAGCAAGACCAAAGGGCAGTAAATAAGCCTTCAGCAATTCTGGATTACAACAAAAACATGGGTGCCATGGACCATCTTGACCAACAGCTGCAGCCCTACAATGCCACAAGGAAAACCCTGAAGTGGAACGAATATCTGTGTGTAAGTTTTCTACAAATTGCCATGCTGAACGCACACACCCTCAACAAAAAAGCAGGCAACAGCAGTACATTCCTGGACTTCCAGGAGGATGTAATTAGTGCCATGATTTTTGGTGAGCAAGACCCAGACACTGCTAAAGATGACCACTCTGTTCATCTGTGTGGACAACACTTCACTGATGTCATCCCACATACCCCACAGAAGGCCCGGCTACAATGGAGGTGCAGAGTCTGCTGGAAGAAAGGGTAAAGAAAGGATGTGAGGTTCTACTGCCCAGACTGCCCCAGCTAACCGCACTGTGTCTTGAAGACTGTTTCCGCAATTACCACACACAGCATTTTTACTGGCAATAGATGCTGGGTGAGTACACCCTTTTCATTCTTTGTGTGGACTGTGTTGGAGACTTATGGAAGCCTTTTTTTATTTCATTTTATGGAATTTTGTTGTCAGATTGACTCATTATTTGAACATGTGAGTATTAAAAACAAACTCTTTGTTCATTTTCCTTTCATTTGATATATACTTTTATGCATTTATCTTCAGTACGTTTTGAAATATAAGCAAATTAAAATCATTGGCGTGTTTTTCTAGTTTTTCTGAAGATTTTCTCAGCATAGGCTATAGCAAAACGTACTAACAGTGAAGGGGTTAATAAAAACCTGTCACAAATAACAACTCTACAAAAACTGTTACAAATGACAACTTGACAAAAATGTCTGTGACAAATAAGAAGATTAACATTCTGTGACAAATGACAATGAGACAAAAACTTGAGCTGCAAGTGACTCACAGCATCATCTCTCTTGATGTTGTCAATGCAGATGAGGCAAGCCGACGTCCCTGAGCGGAAAGAATGCAAGAGGTGCTCCTGGGCTTTGGACACATCGCCTCCTTCTTCTTCATTCACACTGTCTGCAACATGCCACACCCTAAAACAATAACAACAGATAACATCAGTGTTAAGGGAACAAACTCATCACCTGAACAATGCTATCAGCTTGTGACAACACTCTGTGATGGAACTTCTAGCTGCCAAGAAATTGTGCTATAGACAGCACAATGAGTTATGCTTTCGAACTAGATGTGTACGATCTCAATACAGGAATATACATGCACGTATGCGTGCGCACGCGCACACACACACACACACAGGGTTCAAATTGATTATATACACAAGAAAATTGCAAATAATCTTTGAAAACAATATTGCTAAAAAAAGCAGTGCTGACAACATTGCAAAAACAGTAATGAGGGAGACAGTGAAGTGTGGGGGAGAGGATAGACTGGAAAGTTAAGATGGAGGAAAAGGGAGAGAATTCCAATGATGTGGGCCACGGATGGAGAAGTATCTTTGCCTTCTTGTCTTCGCTCAACAACTATGAAAAGACACAAATTAATTCAAACACGAAAGGAATTAAATTTTATTTCTTCTGGAAAGCGGAGTAAAAAAACTGTCAAACTCACTGAAAGTGGCTGCGCAATTTATGATCTTCATGAAAAGGCAGCTAATATGAAATATCCATCAACCACTCACCATAATTGTTGGAGTATGACTTGAACACGTTCTCCAGCACTCTGTCCCCAATGTCATCCTGCTCTTCATCAGAGTTTTCATCATCTTCAAATTCTTTCAGATGTTTTCGGACTGCTTCCTGGTGACGACTGCTGGCCTCCGCAAACACATCCCTGCAGTTCTCTTTTTCTGTACAACACACACATTGTGAGTGTCTAAACAATAACATTTTGATAAAAATGTTCCTGGTTTATGAGAATCTTGTAATGTTAACAACAACAATGCAGAATTTACAAATAAACACTACATACATGAATACCTAACACAAAATTGAAATAAACACATATCCAGTTTTAAGTATTTGTGAAGCGCTGCACTACTTCTGTTACTATTCTACATGGAAGTCTCATCCAACTTCTCAGAAGTGTGCAAAAGCAATAAACATCAACACACTCATATACCTCTGACACCCTCACAGACCCGCACCCACGCAGGCAGACACACACACACACACACACAGTATGTAATACTTCTCATTTTTTACAGAGCTCAGGGCTTCAAGTAATGCTTGAAAATGTGTGTCCCTGGCACTTTGAAAATAGAAACGACACACTGTACTTACATTAACCAAATCCCTGGGACATTCTAAAATTTTCTAGAATGAACATTTTTTTAAAACCGTGGAAATTCAGTCTGATGATGGGGTCTGCTACAATGAAGAGTTGTTTCCCTTGGCCACTACTTGGCCTAAAAACCAAGATAATTAGGATTGGAAGATATACCTGTCTTTGTATGTGTGTAGCAATGCAAACGTGATTAGAATATGCAGTATTAGTGCAACCCTCTGAAGGTAATCTGGGAACCCCTAGAATCAGGGTAAAAGCATCCCTAGGACCCCCAAGATTTTTAACTTACCAGAAGCCCTGGGTACACAATAAAAACTCTGGGCTCACCTTTCTTTATCAGCCTGTTGTGATCACCCGAAGCCCATATATTTCTGCTGGCATGACTGGCACCATGCTGACTGTGGTGACCCCCCACAGAACCAATCCCTCCAGGCCTGCTGTTCTCAGCCAGCTGTTGTCTCCCCCCTGATCCTCGTCCTCTACCTCGTCCTCGCAAATACGCTGGTTTATCCATTGTGACAGTGCTGCCAGTACAGTCAGACAGATTCATGATCCTCGCATCAGTTCTGTGCAGTTCCAAAGCAAGTTTCATTTCATTTCAAGGAGGCATCAAAGTATGTGGACTAATTGTATACATGTGCTATAACATTATCTGCTTTTAAATAAAAGATTAAAAAGTGGCCAGAAAGTTTGGGGTGGGGGGGAGGGGAGAGAGAGTTTGTACGGGCAGATGCCTGACACATAACTAAAAAGACATGTCAGAAGAAGTCTTTCTTCTCCCACTCCTAATATACATATCTTTACAAATACAATGAAGACAGATAAAATGCTGGTGCAGAGCAGTCAAACACTTGTTTTTAAAGGTCACAGAAACATTGTTATAAACGTTGCCAAGTCATGCAAAATCATTTTGAAATGCAAAACACACACACACACACACACTCACACTTACATAAGTCAACTTGTTAATGGAGTGTGTAGATCAAAGCTCGCTCGCTCTCTCTCTCTCTCTCTCTCTCTCTGTCTCCTTTCACACCCTCTCTCTCTTGGGGCTGGGGTGCAATTCAGGTACATAACTGCTTAAACCCTTGCATGTGTATGTGCATGGAAGCGATTGCAGATGTATGCATGTGGATTCTTCTTCTTCTGCACACACACACACACACACACACATCTATGTGCGCACACATACACACACTCAATGAGTTCTCTCAGCCAGTCAATAATATAAACACATGGAATGGATTGTCAAAATCAGGTACTGACATCTCAGTAAGATACAGTAACTCATGAGGCCAGAAAAAGCTTGCATGGTGTGACTCATGTCATCAACAGTGAATTCACAGCTCAAACAGTGCCGCTTTCAAAGTAATTTTCAAATAGGATTAGGATTGTGTCTCCTCACAGAACTTCAAAGAACATGACTCAAAGAGGCAGTTAATAAAATTAACAATAAAGTTTGCATATGTTACTACCATATGTCCTACAACTGTACAGTGATAATCTAACACATTTTGAAGCATTTTTGTACAAGAAAACCATGTGTTTGGGACCTTCAATCTACACAATTTGTGTTTCATTAATGTACTTCATTCAGTAATTGATATAAAACTCTTGAATGTCATGTGTGTGTGTGTGTGTGTGTGTGTGTGTGTGTGTGTGTGTGTGTGTGTGTGTGTGTGTGTGTGTGTACTGTTACTGACTTGACAGAAACAAGGTTTTCCTAAAATAGCCTCTTTCAATATAAATAAGTAAAAACAGGTAAACAATTATGATGACTTCACATTTAGAACACAATAGCAGTATTTACAATGAATATGTAATTCTACAGTTCCACCAGGCAGACAAAAAGTGAATAATGTGAATGATGATAACTAGGCCTGGGCTGGCTCATCAAATGTACTTTAGGTCACTGGTGATTGAATAAATAGTGATTCAATCATCAATGATCCCATATATATATATATATATATATATATATATATATATATATATGCGTGTGTGTGTGTGTGTGTGTGTGTGTGTGTGTGTGTATTGAAGTGTATAACTCTTTTTGTCACAACAGATTTCTCTGTTGAAATTCGGGCTGCTCTCCCCAGGGACAGCGTGTCACTATACTAACAGCGCCACCCTTTTTTTTTCTCTCTTTTTCTGCCTGCATTTCTTTTTTCCCCTATGCAAGTGGATTTTTCTGCAGAATTTTGCCAGGGACAACCCTTTTGTTGCCATGGGTTCTTTTACGTGCGCTAAATGCACACTGCACACTGGACCCCAGTTTATCGTCTCATCCATATGACTACTATCCAGACCACCACTCAAAGTCTAGCGGAGGGGGAGAAAACACTGGCGACTGCTGGTGCGAATCAAACTAGTGTGCTGAGATTCTCTTGCTTCCTAGGCAGACGCGTTACCTCTAGGCCAACACTCCACTTCACTGGAGCAGGGTCCAGGATGTTTGCCAAATCATACACTGAGGCATGGCCCATTGACTCACATCAATGCCCAAAGTAAAATACATGGTTTGGAACTACTTTCCATAAACTAATTAAAGATATACCAAGCTGATGCTATTGGGATGTCAGAAATTGGTTATGACATACTTGTGGAACTCCACTCCAATCCTGTGTTACTTTTTTGTTTTTTGTTGTTTTTAACTGTGAAAATAATTATGTGATTACCTTCATTGTGGAAATAACTGAATAGTTCAAAATTTACATATCTGTAAGTAGACTGTGACATATCTGCTGCTGGCTGAAGGAAACATATAACTTATTATTTTCTCAATCAGTGTATGAATCTATTCATATGTTTTCTGAATTGATGCTGAGTATGAGTCATTACAGTTGTTGGTGTTGTTTTCAATTAAAGTAATATAACTAAATAACTAACACTTGCTGTGTTTGTCATTATGTTATAGATATCTTCTTCTTGTTCATCAGATGGACACCCCAGTCTCCATGATGAAGGCAGCTGTACACTGCAGGTCCTCCTCAGAGTGGTAGAGCTTCTGGGTCACTGGAGTTGGGTAGGGCCAGTATGTTATACATAATTAGCTTACAAAAACAAAAACAAAAACCAAAAAAAAGTTAAATTTAACTTATATCATTTTTTGTGTAAATCTTTTTTTTCTGATTTCTGCAAAACAAATCTAAATTCATATTTTAAAATAAGAAAAGTTAAAATTATTTGTATCACCAAATGGTGTTTTCTCCTCAACGCTTAACATTACAATCAAAAGTTTAGGGGAATGGGGGGTCGACTTTTACTGGTTGATGATTGGGTGTGTGAATGCAAAGGGTGACCGGGGCATGGGGGGAGGGGGTAAAGAGGTATGTGTGTGTGCATGTGTGTATGTGTGTGTGTGTGTGTGTGTTTATACGTGCAACACAACTACTTATCATAAGGGTGTTATGCTCTACATTTACGAGCTTAAAAATCCCTTTTTTTAAAATAATAACGACAACGATGATGATAAGAACACACGAAGTTGAGCAACTTCTAAGGTTACGTCAAGAAACAACAGATTCCAAAAAGAAAATCCATCTGGATTTCAGAAATATGTATGAAATAGAAACACCAAACACTGAGATCGTTTTTAGAATTAACTAATGGGGTAAAAATTACCAAATGCGTGGTTGAGGCTCTAAAACCACAACCGTTACCCCAAGAACCACAACAAGACACACCACTTGTCAACAAAACACCACCTCAGCAGACGACACTAAAATGAAGATCAGCAAGGACACGTCAGCTCTACAATTAAGCGAAGACGGAAATAGTTTGCAAATAAATGCTTATTCAGTCGGTGAAAATAGTTTGAAATTCAACCAACCATTACTATCAAACAATCACGTTCTTGAATAATCACATTCAAATGTTCAGGTCTGTCAAGTGTCTGCAACTGAAAAGGTGTCAGCTCCTGGGCGCAGACATCTTGAATGAGTGTCATGGGAAAAGGCGATTACAGATATATTTGGGGTTATAAATATTAATTGTTAAATAAAAATCGTGGTATTTTTCAAATTAACGAGAATGGTGTTTTTTCTATCATTGTAGACATCAATTTCATTTTTCGAAAATTTCAAGCAACGCGAACACAACAAAGATGGCGGATGTTCATAGGTGACGAAGTTAAAATACTGCTGACAAATTATTGTATACTTTAGTGTGTTTGATATTGAAAATATTGTTTATTTGGCAACCTCCTTGTTTTATACCTTTTCGCATGAATCCTTCTAACCAAAGCGGCGGACAAGAACCCGCAAGGTCGGTACCAAATAGCTTGTTTCAAAAAAAAAATAAACGTTCCTGTCTCTTGATCTGGTTGTTTCGTCTGCCATTTTGGGTCAGATAATTCCATGTTTGTTTATTTTGCGCAGTAACAGTTTGGCAGTCAAATTCTGAAAACGAGTATGCTGTAAGATGTACGACCCCCTTGTTGTTTTTTTTCCCAATTAACATGGAACTGAACCTTTTCTTTTTAAAAAAAAAATTCGATCCCGTAACGCTTACCGAGTTTCTCTCTCGGTGACTTTCTCGCTCTCCTAAAAAAAACAACAAAAAACAGCTCTAAAACCAATAAGGAAGAAGAAAGTGGTGAAGAAAGTGGTTTACAGTTTACGACAGCAAGCCTTCAGCCTTTCATGGTTTAGAAATAGCAATTACTCAAGTTAATCGAAAGAATAGGGTCAACATGTCTACTTTTAAATGTTCATACTCGAAAATTGAACAGACAGTTCAACGTATCTTCTTCAGTCTCTCAGCCCAAATAAAAGAAGATTAATACTATTACTTAAGGCTGCTAAGAGAAAACAGCCCATGTCAATTTGGTTTCCATAGTAAGGCTGACAGACACTAAACGGAATTGTCACAGAACAGCTTTGCCTCATCAGTGCAGAATCAAACATGGCAATCCATGCAGAACAGTTTTTATGGGGAAATCAGCAGCAGGGAGGATTGGTATTTGATGGTGATAAATTTAGATCTATATCAACTAAAATTATGAAGAAAAAAAAACAAAAACAAAAAAAAAACCACTTCTTGCAAATTAGGAAATTTGGAGCATTTCACTGTACCTGGCCAGGTGCAGATTTTTTTTTTTTTTTTTTTTTTAATCATTGGATGCTTGAAGTGATCTGGATTTAATATTTAGATCTAGATTGATGTACGTCTTGTAATGATCAAAAGCATATAATTTCATTACAGAATGATCACATCTGTCAGTGCTGATTATGGTATTTGGTAACAATATTACAAACAGAAAGAGCATGAACTTTTATAGTGACTATTAAACTGAAATTAATAATAATAAAAATAATAATAAATGGACTTGTGGTATGCCCAATCTAATGATACAAAAGCCCTGGGCATTTACAATATATATTTTTTTTTTAAATGCAATGAAGCACGCATACTAAAAACACAAATAGTATATTACACACACGTACACACACACACACACACACACACCGCATGCACAGATCATCCCATTCCAACTCCCTTCCACAAACCCACACCTACTCCACACAAAGTGTAGACACAAACACGCACATCCCGATCGTTCATCTTCAAGTTCAAGGCATATGAACATGTTTACGTTTAAAAATAGTAAAAACAATAGAAGTAAAAAATTAACTTGATTAAAACATAAAAGTGAAGACAAGGTGTTATTTATTTGAATTGTTGCAAATAAATGAGTTTTAAAAGAGGTTTTGAAAGAAGGGCAAGAAACAGCATGACGGACAGGAAACAGGAGTGAGTTCCTTTAGGAAGAACCCTAGAAAAAGTGCATTTTCCATATTATCTGGTTCTGTAGGAGGGAATTTTTAAGAGACGGTCATCACCTGTTGATCGGAGCTAGCAAGATGGAGAGTAGTAATACAGAAGCTGAGAAAAGTAAGGAGACATGCCTGTCCTAAATTTGTAGTACAAGAGAGAGAGTTTGTAATCTATTCTTTTCTCAATAGGTAGCCAGTGGAGGGAGTGAAGGAGAGGAGTAATAGGAGCATAGTTGGGAGAGCGGAAGATAAGCTGTGCAGCATGGTTTTGGATTCTCTGGTCTGGTCAGGGTCAATGGTCAAGATTGTAGAACAGTCAGAGAACCTTCATGCACAATATAGAGCTCAGATCAGGTCTTGCAAATAAACATCTTTTTGAAAAAATAGTGTTTTGCTATCAACAAAAGATGTTTCTTTTTTGAATGAGATCAGAGATAAAGGTCATGAGATGATTTTGTTCAAAATATGACCCGTCATGAGATGATGCCATGCTCTGTGGTTCCTTTTTCTTCTAAATTACTATTTTGATAATAAGATTTACTTTTCTTCCCTCATTGGCAATCCTCCACACCCCCTCCCTTACCACACAATGTGTGTTTTCATTTGTACATGATCTGTCACGCTCTTACATACCTTCTATTGCATGTGGGACGGTTTAAATGTGTATCACTACTATCAGGAAATAGATACTATCATACTGATATATTAAAAGAGAGCAGGCAATAATTGTCCTGGGGAAATTGTGTCTTGATGGTAGACCATAATGTACAAGTCTGCATGTTTCCTGTGATGTTGCAGATAGCTAGGATGTTACCCAAATTGAATTGGGCTGTAGATTTACAGAGATTTGCCACTTCTTCCTTCTTGGTTAAGCATTTGAGTGTGTCTAAGTGATATAAACTTGAAGTAGTAGTGTGTGTGTGTGTGTGCCTATGTCACTTGAACTGAGTTTGTACCCCTGTGTTGACAAAAGTGCTGCTGCAAAGAGCGCTTACGCATGGTCTGAGCCATATATCAGCTCTCATTCATATTTCTGTGTCACACACACTCGCCCACCCACCCATGTGCAAGTGCACACATACACACACACACACACACACACACACACACACAGATCCACTGCAGTTCACAACATAAGTGATGTGTCAGCATCATAGCTGGTTTTCGGTGCAAGTTTTAAGGTTTTTTGTTTGCAATGTTCATCTGCTCAGCATCAAACTTCAGAGGAAAAACACTAGCATTACAATTTTTTTCAGAGTTTGAAAATGCAGTCAGGACTATTTTGCAGGAGACTGAGAGGAACCTATAATAGGCCTTTCGGGTTGTGAGTCTGAAAAATTAGCAAGTCAAGTGACTGACTGGCTGCCACATTGTCGGGTCATTTCAAATTAGTATGCATCAATAAGCGATGGACTCTGCTGTATAACGAGTACACTACACTGTACAGCAAGCCTGTGCCTTACAGGAGTCCATATTAGAGTTAAAACAGAGGCCAAATAACCTCTGGCAGCTGAAAGTGAGGGGCCCAAATGAAAACAGGCATAAGTCACAGGCCAAATTACACAGTATACATATTTGTGGATACATATTTCATGTGTGTGTGTATGATCAAGCAACAAGGCAAAGGTGCACACCTTAAAGACCCCAAAAAGGCTTAAGAAAACCAGAGGCATTTGCCATAACTAGAAACAATTATTGCTCAGTGGAAGGGATATACCATTAATCTTAAGTCTTTGAAATAGAATAGAAAATGTTTTTGACCATCTCTGATCCCAACAAAAATTTATTACAAACAGTTATTCTTACACTAAGTTACGGTTTGAATATTTTGGTCTGAATCAATTGTCATTCTCTCTTTCTCTCTCTCTCTTGCTCTCTCTCTTTCTCTCTTCATGCCTCCACTTAAAAAGATTTGTGTTTCACTTTCAGTGATAGTGCTGTTACTGGTTCTGGAGCAGACCAAGACGAAATGTAAGTTAGAGTGCTTTATTCAGTTGTTGATGATGTTTTGGTATCTGATATAAGGTGATAGCAATTGAATACATGAAAATTTAAATGCTGGGTTTCCCCAGTGGACTATAGTTCTGTTTTAACTCCATCTTTCCCTATGTTTTTTGGGGGTTTTTTTGTTTTGTTTTTAATTGAGGACTTGCATCCCTACCACTACCAGTACCACTGTTAGGACTGTCTACTACTGTACTACCACTAGGGTCAGAAATTGTTTATATACTCATGGAAGCATTACCTTTACTCTTACACTTTTTTTACAGTATTGATTATAACAATTTTTTGCAATATCGTTAACTCTAATTAAATGATCTGTCTATGAGTATGGTCATGGGCACATTAATTTTTCAACTGTGTGAATACTTTTTTATGTGAAAATTGAATGTGTTATATTTTTAATTGTATGAAAGTGGTGTTTTATTGTCATCACAGTTTCAGATATTGAGATTGACTTATTTAATTAGTAACGGAAAAATGCTAAATTGAAACTGTACAATCGGTAATGTGAACAGACACCTGCTTCATTTATTCAGTGTTCTTCTCATTAATAATAACTTGAACCAGTGGGTGAAAGAGTAGTGACCTACTGGGGATTATTATTTGTATACTTTTATATATAATGTCAAGTAAATCAAGGTTTGGGACACTCTCTGTGCTCTTGTCTTATGTATTTGTTTATATGCCGACCCACTGAAGTCGAGATAATCATGTCACCATCTGTTATATAAAAAAAGAAGAAAAAAAAGAAAGAAAATAAGAAGAAAGCCTCCCTACATTGGACTTTTGGAGGAGCAAGATAAGGTTGGTAGATGGGGGTTTGGGGAGGGACTGTCTGTCTGTCCGTATGTGTCTGTCTGTCTGTGTGTCTGCCTGTTTGCCTGGTCGACCACCTGACTGTTTTTATGATTATTGTAACTTTAAGTTTAATACACGTTATTGTATAATAAAATTGTACAACTTCAGTCCATATTATTGTCTTGAGTCTTTTGTTTTTTGTCTTTTTTTTGGGGTGGGGTGGGGGGGTCTTCTATTTTTTTAGACATGCCCTGATTCAATAAATGAAAAGTTGTATGCATTTTCTTGTATGGGTGCTTTATTCCATAATGGCTATTGATTACAATGACATAATTATGGAACACCAGGTATTGGCCTGGATTATTGTCTCATTTTGAGTTGATTGTGTAATGGATTATAATATAATTATATGTATGCATATATATATATATAGAGAGAGAGATAGATATATATATATGTGTATATATATATATATATATATATATATACATATATAACAACTTACATCTGTTATTGGTAATGCAATTTTCACTGTATTCAGATTTTTTATTTCTATCTACATGTATTCTGAATTGTCATAATGAATTTATATACAAAATAAAAGGGTTGTCAACCCAAGAAAGTCCAGGACAAAAAAAATTGTTTATTGTACATAACATAAATGACAATGTTTCAGGAACGCTGTCTATTGGTGTTGCTTTTTGATTGGTGCACACATATGTATTCAAGTCTTTCTAGTTGACCAGGCAATGAGCAGTAAACTATTACTAGTATTAAATTGGAAAGATGAATTGATAACTCCTGTTTAAAGCCATTGATACCATAGTACTGCAGGATGAAGTGACCATTTAATTTGAAACAGTGTTTGTATGTCTGCATATTGATATATTAAAAAAGCCATGTTATTTTAACTGCATGGAATTGGCAATGGAAAGCAATTTTTTTACAACCTAATCAGTCCCTGACCAGATTTGCTCTGGAAAAAAAATCGTAGAAAGACAGTTTTATGGTTTAAAGCGGAAGAACTAAAACATGGAATCTGATTTCCGAAACCAAGTATAAAACTTTAGGCTTTTATCATTTGATATGTTAAGGCTGTATAAGAAAAGGAGTATTGACATTATTCATGCATGCAAGTTGGTGGATGAAATCATGTTTATGTAACAGCTCTGTGTCACAGCAGCCTTTCTGTAATTTTATAGAAATTATACATTTTATTTTGCCTTGCAGGAAACGCCAAGCTGCAAGACAACGTATTCAGAACTACTACAAGCAGCTGACTGATGGCTGTGGAAACTCTGACTGTGATAACCCAAGCTGTGCTTCATGCCCGGACTTCACCTTCAAGTCTGCTGACCGCAACACACTTGCGGCACAGGCCCTCAGACTCTTACAGGAACGTGCTAGGCTATGTGATGGCATTCCTGAAAAGTACACCAAGTTCCCAGTCCAAGAAACAGGTGAGTCCCACACACTTTCCTCACACCGTGAAGGCGCCGGAACCAGCAGCAGTGCCTCCAAGGAAGCGTCAAGTAGCAGCAGTGGGTCAGGTAGCGGTGGTGCCAAGGCCAAGCAGTTGCACAATTCTGTGTCACCATCAAGCTCCAATTCAGCCCTGGGCAAAAAGACAGGTATTGACTTTTTGTGTAAATTATGTGTGTAGGCAGGTTTTACAGTATCCGTTTTTGCACTTCCCTCTTTAGAACACCATATCACAAATAATGAAATGCTACATGAACACTTTTTCTATATTTTTTCCTAATCTTTAAATATGTATATTTTTTCCTAATCTTTAAATATGTTACTGATACCATTAAAGTACTGTTCATTGTTGAAAAACTGATTGAAAATCACCTGTACCCCCAATACAGAAATATATTATCACATTAACAATCAGTTAATCTCAGTGCTCCACAAATTACATGTTTCAAAATAGAAACAACAATAATCAAGAAAGAAAATCATTTACTAGTAGTAGTAGTAGTAGTAGTAGCATCAGCAATGACAAATTAGAATTCTCATATCCCATACATCTTTGCTTCAAAATCAAATTCAGTTAACATACGCAACTTCAGATAGTCATTCTGATGAGAAGATAAATCAGGGTCCCATGTTTGCGCATGCACTTTGCGCATGGCAATAAAAGGGTTATCTGACAAAGTTATGTTCAAAAATGCACTTCAATAGTAAAACAGATACTCACAGAGTTACACACACACACAAAAATTATGGGTAGTGTTGCACTTTCGTGACATGTTTTCCCAAAGTAGAGCAACCTGAATTTAAGTTAATACAATTCAGAAATATTTGACAGGTTTGTTAGTCTGCAGGCAAGATGATTTGGTGTATTTCTCAAAAAATTGTCAGAGACATATAAAATTTCCTTTTTGTGTCACACACTGTACCATGTCAAACTGATGCAAAGCAGGCCTATCTGTTCACTCTTCTCGGCCAAAATTTATCATAGCAACTCAGTGATAAGACATCTCGCCATTAGACTGCCGTCTGCTAGCCAGTGAAATGTCATTTCCGGCAGTTGGTAAACAATCATTCTCAGTAGCCGCCATTTTTCAGATAAGTGACATTATCGATTTGCTCTGTCATTGCCAACCTTTTATGCATTAAAAATGTTATTTTCATGCATGTTTGTTGTTTGTTGCGGCTTCCCGGGATGTTTTCATCTTGTGATTCATGTATCTTACATCGTTTGTGTCTGTGATATTTCATACGATGGGTTTTTTTTTGTGTGTGTGAACTTCGTCTCGCTGTCTGCTGTCCTTTGGTCGTTGCAAACCATTCCTGACTTTCTTCTACTTACAGACTTGCCGCAATATTTGGGAATAACTTGTCCCCATCGCAGGGCATCGCTAACCATTCCGGCGATTGCCGAACCCATGAGGTTGGGATGGTGCTCTCACAGGAGACTATCTCTGGTCCCGGGACCCACCGGTTCTCCCGTTTGCGAATCGGGCCAATGCGTCTTTGTTGACACATTGAGGTGGAACAGCTCGCGCTGTTGCCACTTCAGCCACCTTTCAGCACTCTGTGCCTCTTTGCCAGGATTTGCAGGTGGCCTTCTCCTGTTCAGAGATTACCTTCATCGATTTCCTCCTCAGGGAAGTCTGTATGCTCACGGCAAATGGTTCTTAGGGGTTTTCTTTGTCGTGGCCAACTCACGGTTTCAAGGGCTCCCCATGTGAACCAGAAGGCAATGCCCTCCTCCATTTGCTGTGAATTATGCATCAGTTTGACATGGTACAGTATATGACACCAAAATGGGAGTTCGTATTATACTCCCAGTTTGGTTAAATATACTTACCATGTCAAACTCAAAGGCCTGCCTATCCATCCCCACGATTCTTGCTGTGCTTCACATGGGACGTTTCTTTGCTGGCCATTGGAATTATTGTTTGCCTACTGCCAGAAACAACATTTCACTGGCTAGCAGATTGGTCTGATGGCGAGATGTCGTATCACTGAGTTGCCGCAATAAATTTTGGCTGAGAAGAGCAAATAGGCCAGGTTTTTATCAGTTGACATGGTAAGTATATTTAAACAAACCGGGAGTATAATATGAACTCCCCATACTGTTCTGTGTCTGTCTACCTAGTCCTGATTTCTCAAACGAATGTAGATATGGCACATTCACTGCACATTTGTAGTATATGAAGTGTGTGTGACGTTTCTGTGTCTGTCTACCTAGTCCTGATTTCTCAAACGAATGTAGATATGGCACATTCACTGCACATTTGTAGTATATGAAGTGTGTGTGGCGTTAGTCACAACTGTGCATGTTTTGCATAAACCGCATTGTTTTCCACTACATTTTTGTGTGTGTTCAACTTGCATCATTGGAAATGAATATGTAATTTTAAGTATATTTATCTTCTTTTTTCAGATGAAATCAGCTACTTAGATGAAGAAAAGATGATATCACTGATCAAAGAAGGCCAATCAAGTGGTAGTTGGAATCGACTAATTCGCACCATTGGTTCTGTGTTCAGCAATCCAGACTCTTTGATGCGAAGTTTTTGTGTCACAACTGTCCATTCCAAAATGGAACCTGACCCTGATAAAGATGTTGATGACACTGAGACCGAAACTATGCATATAGACCATTTACCTGTCCAGGAGTCCGGTGAGGAGGTTGGTGCATCATCCAAGTCACCAAATGACTTGTCTAAAGGAGATGTGAACACAGCTGAAGATTCACAGTGCACTGTGGACATTGAATCTTTGCATCGAGCATACAGCCAGCTGCTCTCTCTACCGGACCTTCCTTTTCAAAGAGCCTTGATCAATGCACTGAAAAGTCTTTCCAATGTGCTGCGGTTGGATTTCAAGTACCATCATATAGTGGAGAAGAATCCCAACATTATTAACATTTTTGTGATCATTATGGAGTTTCCCCAGCTTCACAGTCCAGAGTACTTGGAGGAAGCCTTCCCAGCTTTCTGCAAGACCCTGGGCCTGATGCCTCTTCAGGCTCAAGCTAGGCTGGTCAGAGTATGGGCCTCCTTTGGCACCAAGCGACTAACGGAAATGTTGCACATGCTCCAGCAGTTGGTCACGGTGCGCATCATTAACAATGAAGGGCGCTGGGGGAGGGCCTTCAACCTGAACGACGACGAGGCAATCAGTGGCTCATGCAGTGTGATGAAGATAGTGTACTTTGCCAGTCTGTATGGTGGTGTTCGGGACAGTGCTGAACTGTTGGCTGAGGAGAAACTGAGTAATGAGGCAGATGTGCAAAACATGGCCATGGAAGGTGGCGCGATGGGAATGGAACCCAAAGAACAGTCACAACCCAAAGAAGATCCGCTGGCTCAAGAACTCAAACTTTCTCCCATCGATGTGCGGAAACCCTTGATCCCACCTGAAGAGTTTGTAAATGAACCTTTAAATGAGCACATTGAAATCAGCACAGACTATGAATACTACAGAGCAAAACCAGAGAGCAAGTTCTCTTTCATGCTTCACAGTTTTGTTCTGACTACAGCTTCAAAACACATGCAGATGTATTTTGACAACCGAATCCGCATGTTGCACGAGAGGCGTACATCGTTACTGCACACATTGATGCATGGTGGCCCCCCTATGCCTTACCTTCGTCTGCGAGTTCGGAGAGATCATGTGGTTGATGACGCACTTGTAAATGTGAGTATTGTTTTTGCTGAGGCCCTGAGCTAATACTTGCAAGTCCAGCAAATTTTCTTTCCAAACTGCATTGAAAATAATACCCTATAAGTAAAACAAAATCCTTGTTTTTAAAAAGAAATTGTTTGCTGAGATGACGTTAAGATAGCCCTTTGTTATTCTTAAGCTTTTACTCCCAATACCTCCCAGCCCCCAGCAAGCAATGTCAGCCAGTTCAAACAAATTGCAGTTTTATTTGTTACAAAAAATAAGAGTAAAAAGCAGTAGTGTTGGATGAAACCGCTTGTGAGTAATTTCTGGCGCTCAAATTTTCCACCCAGTTATACTAAAGAGTTTACTTTCACACAATAAAGATGTATTTTGATTTCTTAGAAAAAAATAAAGTGGAGTAGATTTGGATAAAAACACAACTTGAATAAATTTTTTTATTTCCACCCAACTAAAGAGTGTTCTTTCACACATCCTGCAATTTTTACACCAGTCATACAGTGTTTTCCACACTGATTTTAAGTGTCGCTGTGTCAGTCTTTACACAAGACATACAGTGTTTTCCACACTGATTGTAAAGTGTCTCTGTGTCAGTCTAATCACAAGCCATACAGTGTTTTCCACACTGATTTTAAAGTGCCTCTGTGTCAGTCTAATCACAAGTCATACAGTGTTTTTCACACTAATTTCAAACTGTCTCTGTGTCAGTCTAATCACAAGTGATTCAGTGTTTT
Source organism: Babylonia areolata (assembly GCF_041734735.1). Taxonomy (NCBI): domain Eukaryota; kingdom Metazoa; phylum Mollusca; class Gastropoda; order Neogastropoda; family Buccinidae; genus Babylonia; species Babylonia areolata. The sequence goes on from NC_134882.1 coordinate 33,949,711, forward strand.
CCACACTAATTTTAAACTGTGTCAGTTTGTTCCAGCAGCACCTGGAGCCAGAACTTACCATTCAAGGAATTGTAGTGTAATCTTTAGGAAGCATCCATAGATGGTTACTGATGTGAGCTGTCGTTAGGATGAGACAGTAAACAGAGGTCCCATGTACAGCACGCTCTTGGCGCTTTGAAAAAGAACCCATTACAGTATCAGTATCAGTAACTCGAGGAGGCGTCCCTGTGTTCAGACAAATCCATATACGCCACACCACATATGCTGTGCAGATGCCTGACCAGCAGCGTAACCCAACGCACTTAATCAGGCCTTGAGGGGGAAAAAAAATATATATATACATATATATATATATATATATATATATATATATTATAAGCATGCACTCAAGGCCTGGCAAGTGTGTTGGGTTGAGCTGCTGGTCAGGCATCTGCCCAGCAGATGTGGTGTGGCATATATGGATTTGTCAGAACGCAGTGATGCCTCCTTGAGAAACTGAAACTGATGTGAGCTGGCTGTGTGTGTATGTGGGGGACACAGCTGGAGATGATGGCTCTGGAAAACCCAGCTGACCTGAAGAAGCAGCTCTTTGTGGAGTTTGATGGGGAGCAGGGCTTAGACGAGGGTGGTGTCTCCAAAGAGTTCTTCCAGCTCATCGTGGAAGAGCTTTTCAACCCAGATATTGGTGAGGTTTGAAACTGATTGCTGTGAACATTCAGTATTAGCAGTGAATTTATATAGAACTGCAGTGTATGTTATGTATTTAATGTGCCTTTGTGCTGATCTCAGGAGATTTTGCTCTGGTCAGATTCATGGGACTAGATCTGAGTCAGTGTGAAAGATAGAAATGATCGGTGATGCTCTCCTCAAAACAGTTGGACTTGATTGGAAAATTTTCCTTGTCTGCCTTTGTTGCAGGATAAATACCCCTTTTTTTTCTTCTTTTTTTTTAAGTGGGTCTTTTTATGTGTCTTTGTTGGGGTTTTTTTTACCAGCAACAACCAGGCAAATGATAACACCAGCAATGAGTACCAAGTAGACACAAAATGAATGAATAAAGCTCTCAAATAAGTGTGGGAGAAGTGGGGTTCAATGAATGAATAAAGCTCTCAAATAAGTGTGGGAGAAGTGGGGATTCAATGAATGAATAAAGCTCTCAAATAAGTGTGGTCATGTTTGAAATTATTTGGACACTAAGCATTGAAAATCTTTGGGTGTTGATCTCACACTCACACACACACACACCACACACACACACACACACACACACACACACACACACACACACACACACACTTGATGAAATAATCAGAATAACTTTTTGCCACCATGACCACACCCCCACCCCCAACCCCTCAAAGAAAAAGACGAAAGGTTAACAAAAAGTACTTAGTAACATAGGCCTTTATCTCAACAGGTATGTTCACATTCAATGAGGAGACAAGGCAGTTCTGGTTCAACCCCTTGTCGTTTGAGACTGTGAGTCAGTTCACACTGATCGGCATTGTTCTGGGACTGGCCATCTACAACAGCTGCATTCTGGACGTCCGGCTTCCCATGGTGGTGTATCGCAAACTCTTGGGCAAGAAGGGCGTCTTCCAGGACCTGTTTGACGTAGATCCGGTCAGTATATAATCATTTGTAAGTTAGTTTCTTTTTTCTTTTCTCATCATTTTTAAGGCTGTGGTTCATCACCAAGTCTGTATAGTTGTTACTTTTGGTGTCATATAGTGATATACTGTACCATGTCAAACTGATGCAAACTAGGCCTATCGGTTTGCTCTGGATTTCACGCGGCTAACAGAGAAGAGACAAACTCCTCCCGTTAGTCTTTGATTATCTGTCTGCATGTATCTGTGATAAAGTTAACCTTGGGTTGCTGTTTCTGTTGAGGTTTTTTTAATGTTTGTTGCTGATGTCAGAGACAGCTTAAGATACTGAGTAGGTGTAACTTACACAGTTGCAGGGATGTGAGAGCTATGCGGAAAAGCGTAAATGAGCTTTGCCATTTCTTTTTCTTTTCTTTTTTTCTTTTTTTTTTTTTTTTTTTTTTAATAAAGATTTAAGCGTCTGTCAGATGGGTGTGAATGCTGCAGAGAAGCCCCAGAGGCCATTCCTGAGATCTGTGCAAATCGGAAGAGAAAATGGGGGAGGGGGAAAGGGGTGAAACGTAAGCACGATGTGACTGACAATGGCAGTTGCGATGCTACAGCCACTGAGTCAGTGTATTTGATAGTGGGGTTGGCAGGGGGCGGGGGCGTGGGGGGGGGGGGGGGAACTAAACAAAAAAACTGCCGCACTCTTTTCATCCGTCCCGATAATGAAAGGCCTGTTTCTAATCCGTTCTATGTTGACGGAACCAGAAACATGCAAAACATTTTGCATTACGTAGATCCGATTGAGTCAGTTCTGAGATGTTTTAATGAAATCTAGTGTGCTTTGAATTAAAAACAATAAAGAAATGCACTTTGAATTTAAAACAACAAGCAGGCCAACAGACAGGCAAAAAATGATTCACTTCTGTTCTTGGGAGCGTACCCATGTTCCCATGGCCTGAGAACACAAACACACACACACACTGGTATACACTCATACATAGACACTCCACACAGACACACGCACGCACACACACACACACATACACTATAGGGTTATTCGTCACTTTCTGCAATAAAACCTGCAACATTTGACAATGTTTTTTGTGTGTATGCTGAAATTACCACAGCCAGTGATGGTGTGATACACTTGATGATTGCAGTTGTTATGTAGATGAGATCTATAGCCATAGTACCAAAGATTCATCTCCATTACGAGCAAAAAATGATTTGTTTTATACCAGATTTTTAGGCATATGGGAAGGGAAACACTGCTCTTTCTTTTGTTTTTTATGTGCCATTTAGAAAGGTACTATTGACCTCTGCAGAACAATGAAACATTGGTGATTCCTATACTGTTTTGGGGGTGTGTAACCATGCAGGGTTTTTTTGTTTTATTTTTTTGTTTGTTTGGTTTTTTTTTGGGGGGGGGGTGAGGGGGGAGTGTCAGCTTCAGAGGGTATTGTTCCCCAGACCCCCCAGTGAGGTGTCACCTTTCCATCACACCAGGGGCTTTCGCAGCCCCACCCCCACTCCCCACCCCTGGGCCACAGTACCCTTTTTTGATTCAGTCCTCTGTCATATCCCCGAACTTGCTTGGTTATAAAGTTGGAAAAAAATTTTTCCTTACAATATTTTTTATCTTTTTACGTTTTTCTCAACCACTTAAATAAGAAACTTGATTTTTTTTGGGGGGAGGGGGGTGTCAAAATGTTTTGTGTAGGAGGGGGGGGGGGTCAAAATGTTTTGCATATTTTTTTTCCCATAAAAGTTCGGTTATCTTACCATGATTTTGAGTTTTTCTCACGAACAGGTGGGAGTAAATATATCATGTTTGTATGTGTGAAGAAATTGAGTGTGGTGAACGGTTGTGTCGACAGACCTTGGCCAAAAGTCTGCAGCAGCTGCTGGATCATGAAGGGGACGATGTGGAGGAGGTGTACATGCAGACCTTCCGCATTGGCTTCAAGGACATCTTTGGCAATGACGTACAAGAGAACCTCAAGGACAATGGGGCTGACATCCTAGTCACTCAGAGCAACAAACAGGTGAGAAGTACTCCTTTTCTCCTCTCTCTCTAAAAGTCTCTCTCTCTCTCTCTCTCTCTCTCTCTCTCTCTTCTCTCTCTGTGTCTCTCTTTGCTTTTCACTATCCATGTATAACACATTTTGAGCTGAATTTTATGAAAAATGTACTTTACCTGCACTCCTTGTCATAGAGCTGTTGGCCAAAAGTCATTAAAATCATTCATTATCAAGGCATCTCTCTCTCTGCTACATTTGTGGGCTGCTGCACCTGTGCCCAGTCCTTTAAACCAGTGTGTCTATTTGTCTGTTTGTCCTTTCCATCTGATTACCATAGTTTATTCTTGGGGGACAGTGCATGTGAGTTGACTGTTAACCCTTTGAGCCCTGACCACCGCTTTACCGGTGGCAGAGAAAAATGACATAATGCCCAGCCACCGGTTGAGCGGTGCGTAAACACTTGAAGTGTGCAGAGTCTCAGCCTGGCCCATCAGGGCAGAAATTCGGGACAAAACATGCGAGAAAACAACTGTACACAATGCAGCAAGTAATTGATATGCTTGATGATTTATCGGAAGTAGATTATGACAATGATTACTCTGATAGTGAGGTGGAATTCGAATCGGATGATTTTGCTACAGATAGTAATGCTGAAAATTAATCTGAGCATGCAGAATCAGTTGATCAAAGGAGGCGTGTCGGGTTGAGACTCTGCACGCTTCATGGTAGAAATCGATCTTTTTTATCCAAACCACGTGCACAAAACACATTGAAAAGGCGCGGCAATGCTGGTACTACGTTCGCTGACATTTTTCTGATTGGCTCTTCAATATAAGTCAGCCAATAGCAAAACATGACACAAGTGTTTACGCACCGCTCAACCGGTGGCCAGGCATTATGCCACCCCTCCCCACCACTGGTAAAGCGGTGGTCAGGGCTTAAAGGGTTAATATTTCCTTTCTTAACTCACTGATAGCTGACAATGATGACAGGGTCTGTAGCAGACCTATTCTTTGGTATACATGTATTAGTTTGTGTGTTCAGTTGTCAGTCACTCAATAAACGTGTGATTACACACAACACATATACACACTGCCAATGTAGAATGCTGATCTTTGGTAATGCAGTGTATCAAAATTGACTGCTTAACACCCCTGACCATTTTGTGTATATCCTGGGGGAAAAACAGTGCATTGTTCAACTATATTTCAGATGTAACCAATGTTCTGGTGGGAAAGTAAATTTTATATTGCTTTTGTTTTCTTTTCCCTCTTAGGAATTTGTGGACTTGTATGCTGACTTTATCCTCAACAAGTCCATTGAAACTCAGTTTTGTGCCTTCAAGAAAGGGTTCTTGATGGTGACCAGTGAAAGTCCTCTGAAGTACCTTTTCCGTCCTGAAGAAGTTGAAACTCTGGTGTGTGGTTCCAAGGTAAGTCAGCTTTGCTGCTTTTAGACTGAAGTGTGCTTTCCGAATAAGCTGTCTTTTGCCTTAACTTCTTTTCTCAGTCTTCACTCAGCCCACATGTTTTTCTCAACTTTTTCTATGCGTGTATGTATGAATGTACCCTTGGTGACGGAGAATGTGGGTCTTGGAGCGATCTGTTCAGTCACAAACAATGCTTATTCAGCAGGGTAGATAAGGATGCTCCACTCATGGTGAAACCTGACTGATGGAGGCCTTTCATGTGTATTGAGTGACTTCCGTTCCCCTCTGGAGCAAGGGTTGGATGTGAAAAAGCTTGTACACTGTTTTCAGAAATAGTCGTCTTTTGCTTACTTTGGAAAGTGAAGGTGAATGAGGAGAGGAGTGGTCAAATCTCTTCTTTTTTTTTTTTCTTTTTTTTTTTCAGGGACTAGGATAATGTTGGCGCAGAGGCACCCAATGTAAACAAAATTTACTGGAATTAACTGTAATGCACAGAATTTTTAACCTGTTGATTTCATGGAAATGTCTGACTTAAATTGTTAAAAACAAGAACGACAATTTTAGGATAGAATTGAAATTAAGTTATCATCTGCTTGAAATACAATATATTTGAGGGCTTGCCATGCAAAATTTCAAGGAAATACCTTTGTTTTTAGGAAGTATTCCATGTTTTTTTGCACTTTGGTGAAAACCCCAATTTTTTCCTTGGCACATAAAATGTTTAAAATCTTAAGCAGACAAGGGGTTAAAACCCATTATTTTGTGTTCTCTGTGTGTGCATGCAGCCACTTGTATTTCAAATGCCCTTATGTGTAATAATAATAATGGTAATAATGGATATTTTATATAGCGTATTTCTCCAGAAATACTGCTCAAAGCGCTTCCCGCCTCCCCATCAATACTCCCCTCCACCCCCACCCCCACCCACTCACACATACAGAAGCACATGAAAAACTCACGCAACTGAACATTGGAAACTACCTACCCACCTATGACGCCCTCCAGAAAACACATCCATGCAACACGCACTCGGGCACACGAAAGCATGGACGCTCACCAACACACCACACGCGCACATGGCAAACAGCTTCTCCACAACAAACATGCACCTAAAACCAGATCACAGAAAGATTTTTTTTTTTTTAATAAAACAAAACAAACAAACAAAAACACTGCTGTTACTGCTGTTGGAAGAGATGTGTTTTCAGAGCAGACTAAAAAGATTTCACTGAGACAGAATGACACCAATTTTCTGCTAATTTGTTCCACAATGACGGAGCCTGAAAAAAAAAAAAGATCTTTGACCCTGTTGCTTCTTTTTAACAATAGGGAGTTTTAAAAGCCTGGTATCAGAAGCAGAACAAAGGTAACGAGTTGGAATGTACACTTCAAGGAGGTCAGAGAGGTAGTGAGGATCTGAAAATAAGTCGAGCAGCATTGTTCTGAACTCTTTGAAGTTTATCAAGTGAATTTTTTAGAGTGCCGACAGGAACAGAGTTGCAGTAGTCAATACTAGACAGAACAAATGCACAGACAAATGTTTTGGTTGCTTCCATAGACAGGTAATGGTGAATCGCACTAATTCTTCACAACTCAAGATAAGCTGATTTGCAAATGTTTGAAATATGTTGCTGAAATGACAGACTGGTCAAGACTGACACCGAGGCTCTGCACTAAGTGTGTTTGCTCAAGCATGTGGTGTTTAAAACCAGTAAGTTACACTTGTTAACATTTCATGTGTATATTTATGCATTGTTCATGTTTGATAAATCTTGTCTTTCTCTCTTTCTCTGTCTGTGGACCTTGCTTTTGGAATGAACTTCCTCTTTCACTTCGTCAGGTCTCCGCGTTCAGCTCTTTCAAGTTTGGCCTTTTTCCAAGATACCCTCCTTCCCCTGCCTCCTCTTTGTCTTCAGTTTTCTCAAGTTTAGAGTAATGCACACAGTGAATGATTTGAAAGTGCTTTGAGTCTCTGAACAAGATTCAGCGCTATATAAATACTACTTATTATTATTTTTATTTGCCCTTCCACTTATCCAGTCATGCAAAAACAATAATCTCTTTATCTACAGGAATACGATTTCTGCGCTTTGGAGCAGTCCACTGAATATGATGGTGGCTTCACCGCAACTTCACAAACTATCAAGTAAGTGTGAAATAGTTTGGAAATAAATTCAGAACTGCTAGTGTAGTGTATCAAACGATGAAAAATTATGATTGTTGGAATGAAAGGGGGGGGGGGGGGGGAATTTGCGTGTCAACTTCTGTTCCATGTCAAACTGGTGCAGGCTTCGGCCAATATGTCTTGCTCTGATGATTTCTGTGCATTCTTGCCAAGTTTGTATTACGCCTGAAAATACACCGTCAGCCAAAATGGCTTATGATCGACTTCCTTATTTTTTCAGGAACTTCTGGGAAGTAGTCCATGAGTTCAGTGAGGAAGACAAGAAACGTTTGCTGCAGTTCACCACAGGATGTGACCGTGTTCCTGTGGGAGGCCTCTCCAAACTCAAGTTCATTATCGCACGCAATGGTTCTGACTCAGAAAAGTGAGTGGCATGAATGGGTAAATTCAGACCCCCATGGTAGGATGAAACCAGTGATGTATACAGGTTCCTAACTTGCAACAGAAAGTTCCTTTTTGCAAAATGATAGAATCATGATCATTTGAACTGGAGCCTTGCATGCAGTCATATTAATTTATTTCTACATATTATATATGTGCATTAATAATGAAGACAATAGACATATTGATGGGGGGGGGGGGGATCTTTTATCCAGCCCGAATAAAAGTACACTGTCAGATCCACCGACTCAGACATTTTCTCTTGGAAACACTATGCTCAGTTTCATAAGTAATAACTACTTGAATCGGAGGGATATTTCGAGAGGGGGAGACAAATTGCTTTGTAAATTTATCTGAGGAAGGAGGGGTATCTGCTTTTGAAACAGCTGATGTACAGTTACAAAGTGGCAGTTTATGCACTGACATGTTGTGGGTGAGCGTGTATGTGAACAAAAACTGCTGTTGTACAGTTACAAAGTGGTGGTATGTACACTGACATGTGTTGTGGGTGAGCATGCATGTATGTGAAAAAAAAACAGCTGATGTACAGTTACAAAGTGGTGGTATGTACACTGACATGTGTTGTGGGTGAGCATGCATGCATGTGAACAAAAACGGCTGACATACAGTTATAAAGTGGTGGTATGTACACTGACATGTGTTGTGTGTGAGTGTGCATGCATATGAACACAAAAAGCAGCTGAATGCATTCTGTGACATGTTGAAAAATATACTACAAGCCATTAAAGATGTGTGTGTGTGTGTGTTGCTCTTGCAGGCTGCCCACCTCCCACACATGTTTTAATGTTTTGCTGCTGCCCGACTACTCCACGAAAGAGAAGCTGAAGGAGCGACTGGTCAAAGCCATCATGTATGCCAAGGGCTTTGGCATGCTGTGAGGGGAGGAGCTGCTTTTGTTGTTACCTGCCGCGTTTCTTTGGCTCTTCATCAAGCCCTGTTCATCAAACATCAGCATGTGTATCAAGTCCTTGTTGGACTCTTGGTTTTAGAATGAAATTTCTTTTCTTTTATTTTATTTTCTTCTTCTTTTTATTCTTTCTTTTTTTTTCTTTTTTTTTTGGTAGGGCAGATGCTGACAGTTAAAAGCATAATTGTGTGTGGAAACAAGAAAGTAATCACTCACTGAGCTCGTACTAGTGAACTATACTAATAGGTATCTGAAATTTGACACATTGTGATTCTACATGAACTCAGCCATGATGTGTGTTGTTTGGAAAACCAGTTTGCACCTGCCCTGGTCAGACTCAACTTCAAGGGACTTAAGTGGAGAAATGTGTGTGTGTATTTTGTGTGTCGGTGATTTCCCTTCTGCTGAAGTTTGAATGTACAGTCTCATTTCAGTTGTTTAAATATTCAAATAAACTTCTGTTTTAATAGATTACCAAGGTTTCTTTATTATAATCTGCATCAGGTGTTGTTCCCAGTTTATAGGGATTACCAGAATTGTTTAATTGTTTTCACTCAACAGTATATTCATTTTAGCCATGAATGATAACTTTGTGTTTCAAACCTTTTTTTTTCTCCTTTCAAGAAAGTATTACCTGAAAGAAAACTTCTGGAAAAACTTGATTTAGCATCAATACTAGCGATACTTTTTGGATACATGTTTGATTTTGAGTGAGGGCATAGTTAGTATCATGGATTTGAGTCCTCTTCCAATATGACATTGTTTCACCCAATAAGGGCAAGGCGTCCATGTTCTGTTCTTTATAGCTGGATCCCATACAGCTGTTCATGCCAGCTGATATTTCATCGAACTTCTGGGAATGATCCTTTTAAGTGTCAGTAATAAGATCAGCTGTTGGATAGACTGAACATGCTTTGGTTTTATGGTGTATTAATTATTCCTACTTGTCTCCCATCCATGTCAACCCCATGAACTGTTAGCCAGGCTCATTTCCCAAATGATGGATGAGTTACCTCCCTGCACTTGTTTTCCTCCACCAGTCAGCTGTTGAAGGGACTGTCGTTTTTATCACTGTCTGTCTGCCCTCATGTCCTTCATGGTGCCTGCCAGTGTTAGCAACCACCCTGTGCAATACATGGTTTGTATGTTGACACTGATCAAACATTGAGGGGTTGGAAATGAAGTGAGATACAATGTTAAAGGAGGGGGTGAGAATATGTTCGTGTGTAGTATTCAGCTGGATGGATGTGAATGCTTTTGGTGTTGTTTTAGACTCGTTACCCTTCAGAGAAATAGTCATAGAAATGTGGCATTTTACAAAATCATGGATGACACTTTGTGTGAACAACAGCAAGACTTTTGTTGCTCAAATACGCAGAAGGGATTCTTCTGCGGATTTTTGAATTCTAAAAAAACATGCAGGATGTATGTATCTTAAAATCCTTTTGCTTGCAAATATCAGGTGTTGAAATACTGTGGACAAGGTTTGGAGAGGAAAAGAAAGAAAGGAAAACAATAATAATAAACAATATCGAGATGCATCACAAAAAGACATTTCTCTCGCTGGCCACAGCTGTCCCCCTGGCTTTGGTCCTATCTTTCTCCTCTTTTTCTTCTGCACCCATAGGCTGCAGCTCACAGGATCACGCATATGTCTCAGTGGACTTTTACACAAGTTAACACTTTTACCCTGCCATTAAGGGAACCATACTTCATGTTTTATGGGGTGGGCTTGCTTGGAAAGTTCTTGTTTCCATAACCCACCAAATGCAGACATGGATTATGGAAACTTAACATGTGCATTTCTTCTTCTGCATCCGATCTTATAAAAGTTCCTTGCCCTAAAAAAATTATCATAAAAAGTTACTGTGTTTTTGAAAGAGTGCAGGTAAGGTTAGGGTGTGTTACTGATTCGTTCACAGCAGAATTATTTCTCGAGTATGTATTAAACTGTGTTTCAGAATAGACACAGAATTGGGATGTACTGCACATAAACAATCTTCACATAGTTTGTGATTGATCAGCTTGCCACTGTAGACTTTTTGTTTGATCTTTCCTGTAGAACAGATGAAGTTTTCGATTTTGACCATAGTTGTGTGCATCTTCTTAGTTTCGTGTGCATTTTTTATTTAACATTTTTATTTTAGTTTTTGGTCTTCTTTGTGTGCTTTTTTTTTCTTTCACATCATTAGTTTTTTTCTTTTCTTTAACTCACATCTGTACGCAAATTGATTCTATTAAATAATTTACTTTTCTCTGCTTTGTCATCATTTAGAAGAGGTTTTGGGTTATAATATTTTTGTTTTATACTTCTCTTTCTTTTTTTTTCTCTCTTTTTTTTTTCTTTTTTTTTGTTTGTTTGTTTTTTTGTTTGTTAGTTTTTTGGGGGAGTTTTGGTTTCCTTTTTTTTCTTTTTTTCTTTTTACTTTTTTGTTTCTTGTTTTGGGGGAGGTTTTTTGTATCCTCATATGTTTATAGAAATAGCTTTAGAATTCTCTCTTTCACTCTTCACATTGCTCTGTTTTGTGCTGTTTGTCACCCCTATCCCATCGTCAGAACAAATCATTGGACTGGAATGGAATTAGGGGTGGGGGGAAGAGTGTGTCCTCACAAAATTTGTAGAAATGCACATGACCTGTGCCAGATTGTAGAGGTAAGACTATGAGAAATCTGCAACGTGATGCCAATGTTCATGGAAACTGGAAGATTTGGCCATGGTCCGTGTCCTCCACACTAGTGTCAGGAACTTCACAGCACACCTCACCACTGACTCCTTGTCTGTGGCTGAACTTAACTTCATTCTGTTATCTTTGTCAGCATTGTCATTACTGTCGGACACCAAATCACCATCATCCAAATCATATCATATTGTCATGTCCAGACATCAGAGCTAGTTGTCTGGTGCAGTCCAAGCACTTCTTGTGCAGTGTTCTATTATTTTCTTATTGTTTGTGTCTGAATGTGCAGGTTGTTTAGCTGTCTCTCTCATGTGACCTGTGGCAGTTGGAAGCACTTAGACTCAGCCACAGACAGGTAGATCAGATTCCACTAAGATAACAGTACATTGTACCCATATGAAAGGTTCTCTGTAGAGGTTTTACATTGTTTAGTTTATCGGTGTGACCTGTATGCAAGAAATTTGGAAAGCTCATTCAGCTTCTGCAGACATCAGTGCAGAAGTGGTGTTTTGGTCAGATTTGGATTTTATGATAGAAGGATCTTGATATCAGTATGATGTGAAATAAAGCTCTTGGCATCTTCTTGTTAGTTGCAGGTGTGAATTAGTATACATACTGACATTTTTTTTGTCCAGACACATTGCTTAAGAAGCTGACTTTCTTGCCAAACAATTAAGTTCACCAATTTTGTGATTTTAACGTTTTGAAAAATTACCACATGGTAGATATGTTATTTTGCAACAAACAAGAACAGTAACATGTTATTTGATTTAAGACACAACATCAAGCCAAATCTGTTAAGCATTTGAGCAAAGTTGTATTAACTTGAAGGTGTGAGTGTTTTTTTTATTTACAAAAAATAAATGTTACTGTGATGTTCTGGGTCTAGGATCCACCCTGATTGAGTTACAGTGTTGTCTATGAGTATTTAAGGGGCAAGAGTGGTATGAGTATTTACAGAGTGCAAGAACATTACATATGTGTGAGTGAGTGTATTTCCATGTGTTTTGTGGGTGTTATTATGAATGTGCATTTTAGTAAATACATGAATAAAGGAATTGAAATGCTGAAAAGAAGACACTGATGATAACCAGTTTTCCTCTTCTTTCTAGTTTCTAAATCTATTTTCTTTCTTTCGTGAATTTAGTAGAATGTTGATACTTTTTATACTGTTTTATAGTGAATATCAAACTTGAACAGTGGGGATTACCTTCTATTTACTAGACTTGAAGTTGCTGAGAAAACAATGTTGTTGTTTTTTATGTCAGTAGGTGTGGAAATGTTTAGTTGCATGATTGTTTACAATTGGTGTAATATTTTTCTAACAGCATGGAGAATTTGAAAAGTTCTATGATGGACATCTTGACTCAGCCATACTAATATTGAAGACTGACATTATTTGTGAAGTACCACAGATGCCAGTGCAGAAAGTTGGTTTCATTTCTGGCCTGTCCAGTAGCAAAGCTATCAGTAACACATTTACAAAGGCTGGCATGTGAAAGAGAAAGAGAAAAGCATATTCACTATTTTTAAGATTTGATGTAGGTATTTGGTAGTTTTATGAGAGTAAAAGAGAAGCATCACCGCAAATATTCAGAAATGTCCTGGTGTAGCTGGAATTTTGTGTTGTTGCTTTTTAACACTTCTTTTTACTGTTACACTTTATTCTAAAACACATTCACTGAGAGATGCATTACATTTTATTTGCCAACCATATTGCTCAGAAGATTCCTAATTCTGTGTTGTTTCACTTTGTCACAATTAAAATGAATCACTACAGAAAATTAGTTCCGTGACAAGATGTCACTCCAATTCAGTGATTTTTCCAGATGATTTAGAAAGTTGGTTTACCACATTTTATAAAACATTTCTTTCTAATAAATATAAATATTAAAAACAACTAAGACTTAATAAAGTGACATATCCTATGCAACATTAGCAATGTAGTATTCATGTTTAAGGTGGATTTGTGATGTATGTTAAATGTATTGCTAAACACACTACACAATTTTTATACACTTTTATGCACACCCAGCATCATCATAACATTTTGCATACCAATGTCATCATGTTATTTGTCTTGTTCTCAGAAAACAGACATCAAAAAAGAAATTAGCGTGCTCTCTCTCTCTCTCTCTCTCGCTCTCTCTCTCTCTTTCTCTCTCCTTTTTTTGTTCCTTTTTAGGATTTGTCTGCTTGACTAGATTTCCATAAATAGAAATATGTGCTTTAGTTTGTTTTTTGGTTCTTTTTGTATGTGTGCTTCTATAAAGTTAACCAGTATTAAGTTTTATCAGCTGCATTCATTCTGCATGCCTGTTTCTAATTTTCCCTGATTAAATACCTCAAGAGTATTCAGTCACAAAGGAAGCAACACACACTTACACATGGGACAGGCCAAGCTGACATGGTGCATTAATATCAGACTGGGTGCACTAGAGCTTGAATCTTCTGAGCATTTGCTAAATGTGAGAAAACATAACATTGAACTTGTTGATTTTGAAAAGTGTCATTTGATTAATGTATTGCTTTTTTATAATGTATATGATAATGTGTAGACTCAGTTTGCTGTGAACATCATTTTGAAGCCATTGAAACTTGGTGATTAAAGTACAACTTTCAAAACACTGAATTTGCCTTGGTGCAGTCTTAAAATGATATAAAACTCAGCATTGACTTACTTGTGTTGACAATCTGACATTTCCTCAACTATGCTTGATAAGTTAATTCTAAAATGTTAACATCAAATTTAATAGTGCCGTATTATTAGTATTATTTCTTGGCACAATTTTATATTGATACAGTTGTCCTTTTGGAGAGGCATCTGTGTTCAATATTCCACTCACAGTTTTGCTGACTGGATAGAAAAGTTTGTATCAAACAATGCTTGCACAGTTGCAGGCCACAACTAAATGGACAGCCATGATGTATCGAAATAACCAGTGAGATAAAGTACCTGGTTGCCACTTTGTGAGAGAACTCCTGTATCAACGGTGCCAACATGACTTCAGGATTTCTGGGATGGTCATTGAGAACAGGAGCTTCAAAAGGAAATCAGTGAAGGCTGGAACAAATATTCAGCTTCCTGGCTTGGACAACACCAACAGACTACACAGCAAGACTAGAGCAGCTCAGCGAGCGATAGTTCACTAGGTGGTCAACCATCACAGTGAAACCTCCAGTGTCAGTGATGTACAACTGGCTTAACTGGATGGTGCGATGGAAGAAAGACATCTGTCTGTACTGCGTCCTGCAGGCAGGAATGTCATGAAGTTGCAGGTGTTTTATCTGGAGCTCAGCCTGCTGTCTGATGGTTTTAGTAGGCAGACCGAAGATCATGGAGTCGAGACCATGGTGGAATTAACAAAACATTGTATTGGAAAAAATATTTACCAGACAGTTATACTGTTGATATTTTATACACTTCATAACAGTTTAACATGGCTAATTTAACAATATCATCCATGATCTGCCAGGGATTATAATAATAATGATAATTAATAACTTTTCTATGGCGTGATATCCAGTACTAATGCTGCTCAAAGCGCCAGATATGAACATAACATAAAAACATTACAACAGCTCAATCCAACATGTTCACAGAACGAATAAAAAAGCATGATCCACCAAACAATAAACATATCAAGAAATAATGCTTAAAAAGAAACACATTCCATAAAAAAAAAAAAACATTTCTTAAACACACGTATGCGCGCACACACGCACGCGCCCAGACACATTAAATATATCAACTGCACTGAAACAGGATTATGTGAGTATAAATATCTCTAGCATAAAACTCCATGAGGCGAACAGACTTTGGACTATCCATCGTGCTGAGTACAGAAATGTTTGCGGAAAAGGTGCGTTTTTAGATCTGACTTAAAGGTCTGGAGATCAGGAGCATTTCTGAGGGACGATGGCAAAGAATTCCAAATTTGGGGGTACTTGAGCCCAAAAAGACCTTTTCCCTGCACATTTTGAATAAGTTCTTGCGACTTTCAGTAACCTTTCAGAACTGGATCTTAGCGTTCTGCATGGTTAGTACGTTTCCAGCACAGAGGAGAGATACGGGGGAAAAGATTCATCAAAATGTCGGAAGGCAAGTGTCGCTAGTTAATAGTGAATACGGGAGTCTATAGGAAGCCAGTGTAACTGATGCAAAAGAGGTGTGACGTGATCAGAATTCTTTGTTATCTTTAAAAAATAAAAATAAAAAAAAGCGAGAGAGAGTGTTCCATTTTATCCGCAAAAAGTCATACAATATCAGTTCTCTACATTGCCGTATGTATAATCACACAGAAGACCAAATTCGCACGTTAAAGATCCTGTAATCCATGTCAATGTTGGTTTGGTTATGGAGACAAGAACACACCCAACATACACCCCCCCGAATACGGAGTATGGCTGTCTACATGGCGGGGTAAAAGAACAAAAACGGTCATACACGTAAAATGTTATATGTCTGAGTATGTGTGCGTGCGTGCCTGAAATCTGATTGAATGATACAGGAAAAGAATGATTAGTGCCCAGTGGCAGCCTTCAGTCGGCTCTACCCAAGTAGGCAGCCTGTTGTGCAAATGACCGCGTGTTTGTAAAGTGCTTAGAGCTTGGTCTCCGAGCGAGGATGGGCGCTATATAAGTATCCATATCAATCTACAAGACGCACATTTTACGGCCAAACTAGAAACCTAAATACATCAGAATGGAGATATAGGTGGGAGGGTTGGGGAGGGGGGGGGGGGGTTGCCTCGTGTAAGTCTAACGCAAAGAGAATTTTAAGGAAAGAATAAAGAAGTATGATAATAATGCCTTAATTTTAGTAGTAGGTGATTGGAAACTCGTTCTTGACTCTTGCTCAGAGTATGACAATTCTGAAAATATTAATAACCCAAAAGCAAAGTATATTGTCGAAAATATATAATGGTGGAATTCAGTTTGACAGATGTCTGGCATGAAAATAATGAACAGGTCGAGCGTTTTACAATGGCCTTCAGGTCTTATGTTGAATTTGATAATGCACATATTATTTTTCCAGGATATCAAACAGATAACTCGATGGTTACTTTGAAACTATAATTTGGAGAGAAAAAAGAAGTAGACGTTTTAGAAATTTAACTGTACTGAGAAATAAGCAGTTCACTGATGAAATTGATAAACTAATTTGAAACTATATGTGAATACACTATAGAACAGCGTGATGCAGAAACATTTGGAAGAATCTCTTACATGAACATTGATTTTGCAATCTCAGATAATTTTCCATCTCATGAAAATACAATCAAAATCAATAGCCTACGCTTTAATAGGGGTCGGGTGTGGGGGGGGGGGGAAGGTGGGGAGAATGCAACAGAAAAGGAAGAATAACTCCTGAAGGGAGTAGTCTTATTGGGGGGGAGGGGGGAGAAAAATGCAACAGAAAAGGAAGAATAAGTTATGAAGGGAGTGGGAGTTGTATTGGGGAGGGGGGAGGTAAGGTGGTCGGGGGGCGGGGGGGATGCAACAGAAAAGGAAGAATAACTTCTGAAGGGAGTAGTTTTATTGGGGGAGGAAAATGCAACAGAAAGGAAGAATAACTTCTGAAGGGAGTAGTTTTATTGGGGGAGAAAAATGCAACAGAAAAGGAAGAATAACTTATGAAGGGAGTAGCTGTATTGCGGGGCGTGGGGGGGCGGGGGGGGATGCAACAGAAAAGGAAGAATAACTTCTGAAGGGAGTAGTTTTATTGGGGGCGGGCGGATGCAACAGAAAAGGAAGAATTACTTCTGAAGGGAGTAGCTATATTGGTGGTAGTAAAGGAAAACAGAACAGCCAAGGATACGAAAATGTTAAAAGAGAAACATCAATAATTAGTGTCTCAGACTGGTTTTGTTGCAAACAGATAACTTGGAGCTAATTTAAGTCTAATTTATGACTTAATCACTTACTTAGAGTCATGATATTTACCTGGACTTTTACTGTAATTAGACTTTGAAAAGGCTTTCTCTCTCTGAATGGCATTTCTTATTTAAAACTGAGAGTATGTGGTTTTTGGTGATAGTATAGGTAGATGGATACAAACATTTTACAAAAACATAAAATCAACTGTTATAGGCAGCAGTCAAACTACACATTGGTTTCTTATAGAAAGGGGCTGTAGACAGGGTGACCCATGTTTGCCCTATGCACATTGTGTGTAGAAATATTAGCAATTATGATTTGGGAAGATAAAGCCATAAACAAAATAAACATTATTAATGAAGAATATGAAATAGCCTATCTCAATTTGCTGATGACATGCAGTTGATGAATATCGTGAATGTTGTATCCTTTGAAAATATATTCATAGAGAAGAAGAATTCGGCAAGTTTCTGGGCACAAAACACAAGCTGTATGGCTAGAAAGTAACTTTTTAAAAAAATAAATAAATAAATAAGACATTAAGTGGAACCCAGAAAAAATACATACTTGGAATATATGGTCTACGAATTATGTTAAAGATTGCAAAAAGATTAATTATGCAAGAAAGGTGTCTAAAATGAAAGTTTTATTCAAAATATGAATGAAAAGAAATATTACACCTATGGGACGTGTTGCATTGTTGAAATCTCGTATCTTTCCCAAACTAGTTCACCTATGGCTTTTACCTTCAAAATCCTTTGGAAAATTGTTATTAAAAAATTTTCAGAAAATGTGTTTGCTGGTCGTTTGGAATGGTAGGCGAGACAGAATAAGTAGAAAGACAACAACAAAGGCATTAAAAAAAAAAAAAAAAAAAGGTTTACACATACCATATATGAGAAAGTAAACAGAAGCATTGAAAATAACTTGGTTAAGAAAGTTCGGAACTGCAAAACACAAATAGGATAATATATTGCAACCGAAGTGTTCCCATTTTCAGTGAAATGGAAAATTATAGGCATTTATGTATTGCTTAAAAGTAGCATTAATTTAAATTGAAAACACACTTTATGGCATATACGGAATTTTCGTGTCAATGGTAATAGATCTTCAGTCAGAACTAATTTTCTATAGTGATAAATTCAAGACTGGAAATAGTTTTATTGGAAAGTTCTAGACGCTGGATTAACAAAGCGGTTTGCTGTGCTTCACACTTTTTGTATAACAAATGGAAGACTTCTTACTTAAAATATATTCACAAGAAAATATTAAATGAATGTACATTTTTGGCCAACAGCCCTTGCTTGACAGCAATTGAAAATATCATATCAGGTAGAAATTTACAAAGTACACATTATATACCCAGGGCATCAAAAATAATATGCTCATTATCTAAGGTGGATAATATGATGTTTTGACATTGATAATACACTTCCTAATGATTGTCACAAATGGTCTGAGAAATTCTGGGAACACATAATACACAGTCATTGGAACAAATGTAGAATGTAGTTTTAAGAGAAACAGGAATAGCAGATAGTAATAACTGTGACTTTTGTCTGGAAGTTAAATACAGTATCAAGCATATTTTCTGGCGATGCAATCACTCTAAACTTTTTTTGTTTAAACCTAGAAGATATGCCGAAAACACAAATTTACGATTTGTGCAAACTTAAAATTCAATTAACATAATTATCATCATTTTTGGTTACCATATAGATTACAGACCAAGTTCTTGATTTTCAAGTTCTCCTGGGGAAGATTTATATATATGTATATATAAATGTAAATTAGATAAATGCTTCCCAATTATTCACTCATTTAGTATTATCTTATCTCAAGATACAAAATTCAAGATAATATGGCTGCCATATTTTCCTTTGGTTAGGAACAACATACAAAACTAAGTCAATAAAATAAAAGCTACTGAAATTGTTAGATATAAATCTGAGACTAAATTCCATGATATTCTGTGTGAAAAACGGTGCGGCAATTTTCAAATGGTTTATTGTTGAGCAAGGAAAATGTATATTATGATGCATGCAAGTGATACATTTTGGGTGGTGTGGATATCTACCTCTTGCAGTCGATGACATATTCAAATGATTATTTGCATTACTTATCCTCGCTATAATTTGTATGTTATTGTGTATTCTTTTCCTTTCTTTCTCTTTTTCGTGTTTCGTTTATTCTGTCCCGTTTTCTTTTCTTATATATATGTACATACGTCATTTGTCTGTGTGTAATCAAACTTGAAAATCTATTTCTGAAAAAAGAAAAAATTGAGAGAAAAAGAAGAAGAAAATAACCTCAAATAGGAGAGAGATTGACGAACATTGGTTTTTGTGTGGATGGTTGTTCCGAAGTAGCCATGATGAGGACAGGAGAAGTTTTAAAGCCTAATCCAGATCAAAATGTGTACAGTAGAACGTGACCAGTCCATCGATTCATACGTTTTACTAATGAACTAGACTTTTCCAGAGTGCTTAAACGCTATACTAAACCCGAAAATCTATTTTGCGGTTTTAAGACGTATCGAAACCGGCACGTCGTGATGAATACAGGGAAAGTTACCTTGAAAGATCTATACATCGTTGTACAGGGAAAATTACCTTGAAAGATCTGTATCATCGTCGTACAGGGAAAGTTACCTTGAAAGATCTGTAAAGTTACCTTGAAAGATCTGTAAAGTTACCTTGAAAGATCTGTATCATCGTCGTACAGGGAAAGTTACCTTGAAAGATCTGTATCATCGTCGTACAGGGAAAGTTACCTTGAAAGATCTGTATCATCGTTGTACAGGGAAAATTACCTTGAAAGATCTGTATCATCGTCGTACAGGGAAAGTTACCTTGAAAGATCTGTATCATCGTCGTACAGGGAAAGTTACCTTGAAAGATCTGTATCATCGTTGTACAGGGAAAGTTACCTTGAAAGATCTGTATCATCGTCGTACAGGAAAAGTTACTTTGAAAGATCTGTATCATCGTTGTACAGGGAAAGTTACCTTGAAAGATCTATACATCGTTGTACAGGGAAAGTTACCTTGAAAGATCTGTATCATCGTTGTACAGGGAAAGTTACCTTGAAAGATCTGTATCATCGTCGTAAACAATGAAATGCCGATCGAAACTGAGAATCTGCGTTTTCGAGATGGAATTGTTTAGTTCCCAAAACACGACTTTCTGTTCAACAAGCACTTGTTTCTGGTGGTGAATAAAAATAGGATTTGGATCAATTAGCTGAATATACGAGCGTATAAGTATATATGTGTGTGTGTGTGTGTGTGTGTGTGTGTGTGTGTGTGTGTGTGTGTGTGACACATACTCTCTCTCTCTCTCTCTCTCTCTCTCTATATATATATATATAGAGAGAGAGAGAGAGAGAGAGAGAGAGTTGTAAAGTGTTAGTTCGCCCCGCCGGCCCCCTTCATAATCCCCCAACCCCTAACTCCCAGCCACCACTACCACCAGAGTTTTCGGTTTTGTTCTTGTGGCTTTTTACTGAGATCAGCAAAAATCACAATTGAGCCATGAAGGCTTTTTTTTTTTTTTTTTTTTTTTTTTTTAGGGGTGGGGATGTGTGGGGTGGTGGTGGAGGGGGGTTGTTGTCATTTCCTGACACCTGGGTAATTTGTGTCAGTCGGTTTGTATGATAACCATATCTGTTACGGTTCTCACACTCACACACACACACACTCACACTCACACAGGAGGTCAAAAACGTAGATACGGCTTACAACCAGTTCCCCACTTCCAGAACCTTAAAAAACCCATCCCAAGCATAACATCAACAAAGAGAATTGATTTTACATGGAACTAGCAATACAAGCGTTTTCTACATAAATCAGTACAGTGAATGAGAAGATGGTGAATGCAGACGGAGTCTTGGGGCACGAACTACGGACCTTGTTCACCTTTCACACGTAGTGGGTGGGAAAGAAGTGACCCAAATACTGCCTGTTTACAAAGTGTACTCGTCAGCGTTTCCAAAGAAGCTCGGGATCAATGACTTGTTGGTCTTTGCGGGGCCGTGAGAGTGTGGTGTCAAGTGGTTTCTCTTTTCTTCTTGTCAAAGGTCTTATGGACATGATTAAACCATTAGAGTTAGAGAGTTATGTTGGGAATAGGAGTGTGTGACTTTTTTTGGTGTGATTTTCTTTTCCGATTTTATTGCCCTAATGCCACACTGTTGTCGTTCCGTGGTAATTTTGTATCGTATTGTATTTCACTTTCTGTTACACTATGTTTGTCTGTGTGAAATTCGGGCTACTGTCCCCGAGAAAGGCACGTTGCCACAGTGCAGAGTCACCCTATCTTCTTCGCTTGTCTTCTTCTTCTTCTTCTTCTTCTTCTTCTTCTTCTTCTCTCTGCATTTGTTTTACTATCAACGTGGATCCCTTGTACAGAATTTTTCCAGGGACAACTCTTCTGTTGCCATGGGGTCTTTAGCGAGCGCTTAGTGCATGCTGCACACGGCATCTCGGTTTGTCGTCTCTCCCGAGTGCCTAGTACATATACTACCGCTGAAGGTCCAGTGCAGGGGGTGTGATCCCGGTCCGTGTACATGGGACGCGAACCCAGGACACTCGCTGCCCAGTCGGGCACAGAACCACTGGGCCACACGTCCACCGTTTTGGTTCACTTGTGACAGCGTATGGCGTGTAAAAACGCCGTCAGTTTTGCCACCGTTTTTCATGAAGTACTTTTTGGAAGGGGATGGAGGTGCAGTTGTTATGTGTGTATGTGTGTTGTTTTTGTGTTGGGGTGGCGGGGGGAGGGGGGGGGGGTGGTCTGGGTTTTTTGTTTGTTTGTTATTGTTGTTGATTTTTGGGGGATGTTGTTTTTGTTTTTAGTGAAACGTTCTTGTCTTATTCACGATGTCACTGCAGCCACAGGTTTTCTGTAAGTTCTGTAGTCTGTATCCTGATTTCTATGTGTCCACGTGTGTCTCCCCACCCACACAACAAAACAAAACAGAAGAAAAAAAGCATCGTGTGATGGGTGTTCAGGTGCCGGCTCTGTCTGTCAGTGGAAGAAAGAAACTGTTATGATAAGCAATGTGGACGTGTTTTAAGTAACATTATACATCTCTCCTGGTAACGTATGTCTCATGTTTGTCTGTGATACGAGCATGAAAGTTGATACCTAAAAGCGACAGTCCGATCATCACGTGCTCACCGTTGCACGAATGATTAGTTGACGGTTGCTTGACTTGGCCTCTCACATTCTTTCTGTCAGTCTTTTCTTTCTTCCTTTTTTTTTCTTTCTTTTTTTTATATATAGATTTGATCTGTCTTTTCGGCCAACGCGAGTCGCTAGCAAATCATAATTATCAAAACAAAACAACAACAAAACTAACATCATAAAACATGAACATGAAAACGTCCCTAAAGTCTTGTCAATATGAGATAACATTATTATCTCCACCTAGAGAAATTTGGTCAGATGCATTGTCACAACACAGACAAGTAAACAACATGGAGACCATAACTGTAAAAATATATATATATTAGGAAACACACACACACACACACACACACACACACACACACACACACACACACACACATATATATATATATATATATATATCATCATCATGGCCTGGCTTCGCTGACGAAGATCTAGGAAGGGCGTTGTCCACGTCTGATGCAGGCACGCTCATGGCTGACAAGGCCCATGCGGGAAAAGCAGAGTCGGCCGCAGCGGTTGCAAGGGAAAGTCTGGTCTGGGTTCGCGGCTGCAGCGTCGTGGTTCTTCCTCCTTCTGCGTTTGTCCTCAAGGCTGGCCCTGCGGTTGTTTTCGAAAGAGGAGACAGCTTGGTGGATGGTGCGTCGCCAGGTCTCTCGATCAGCGGCTACTGCGGACCACTGGCGATGGTCAATGTGACAGGCACCGAGAGCTTTCTTCAAGGAGTCTTTGTATCTCTTCTTGGGTGCTCCTCTGTCACGGTGGCCAGTGGACAGTTCGCCATACAGCGCGATCTTGGGCAGGCGGTGGTCCTCCATCCTGGACACGTGCCCTGCCCAACGTAGCTGGGTCTTTAGCAGCACTGCCTCGATGCTGATAGTCTTTGCCTGCTCCAGGACCTCGACATTTGTGATGTAGTCACTCCAGTGGATGCTGAGGATGGTGCGAAGGCAGCGCTGGTGGAAGCGATCAAGCAGTCGTATGTGGTGCCGGTAGGTGACCCAGGTTTCGGAGCCATACAACAGGGTGGGCAGTACAACAGCTCTGTACACGCTGATCTTTGTGTCTTTCTTCAGGTGTTTGTTGTTCCACACTCTCTTGTACAGCCTGCCGAATGCGCTGTTTGCCTTTGCAAGTCTGTTGTCGATCTCCTTGTCGATCTTGGCGTCAGACGAGATGGTGCAGCCTAGGTAGCTGAACTGGTGGACCGACTTCAGCTCTGTCTCACCGATGTTGATGTGAGGAGCGTGGAATTCTTCCTGTGGGGCAGGCTGGTGGAGAACTTCCGTCTTTTTCAGACTGACTTCTAGGCCGAAGAGCTGCGCAGCCTCTGCGAAGCAGGACGTTATACGCTGCAGGGCCGCTTCTGTATGGGCGACGAGGGCAGCATCGTCGGCAAACAGAAGCTCTCTGATGAGTTGCTCCAGTGTCTTGGTGTGGGCCTGTAGCCGCCTCAGGTTGAATAGGCTGCCATCAGTGCGGTATCTGATGAAGATACCGTCGTCGTCGCCAAGATCTTCAGTGGCCTGTTGGAGCATCATGCTGAAGAAGATCGTGAAGAGGGTCGGCGCGAGGACACAACCTTGTTTCACTCCATTTCCAATTGGGAAGGGCTCCGAAAGGTCGTTGCTGTGTCTGACCTGTCCACGCTGTTCCTCATGTAGTTGGATGACCATGCTGAGGAATTTTGGGGGGCATCCTAGACGTTTCATGATCTCCCACAGACCTTTTCTGCTCACGGTGTCGAAAGCTTTCGTGAGATCGACGAATGTCGCATACAGTCCTTTGTTCTGTTCCCGACATTTTTCTTGTAGCTGTCTGAGAACGAAGACCATGTCAGTGGTGCCTCTGTTGGCTCTAAAGCCACACTGACTCTCTGGGAGATGTTCTTCGGCGATAGTAGGCACCAGCCGATTTAGGAGGACTCTGGCGAGGATCTTGCCTGCGATGGAGAGCAGAGTTATCCCCCTGTAGTTGGAGCAGTCCGACTTTTCTCCCTTGTTTTTATACAGGGTGATGATGACTGCGTCACGGAGGTCCTGTGGTAGTTTGCCTTGCTCCCAGCAGCAGACAAAGAGGTTGTGGAGTTTGGAGTGTAGTGCTGGGCCTCCATTCTTCCACGCCTCCGGCGGAATTCCGTCAACCCCTGCTGCCTTGCCACATTTCAGCTGTTCAATGGCCTTGACAGTCTCTTCTAGGGTTGGTAGCTCGTCCAGTTGTAATTTCACTGGTTGTTGTGGGATGCGGAGAATTGCCGAGTCTTGAACCGTGCGGTTGGCGCTGAAGAGGGCCTGGAAATGTTCCGACCACCTGTTCAGGATCGACGTCTTGTCTGTGAAGAGCGCCTGGCCGTCTGCGCTGCGCAAAGGACTCTGGACCTGGTATGAGGGACCGTACACCGCCTTCAAGGCTTCGTATATATATAACTCTAAAAAAATATATTAGGAAATTCACACACACACACACACACACACACACACACACACACACACACACACACACACACACACACACACACACACACACACACACACAAATTCCCCAAAACAAAACATCATAATCGATGTGTTCTCTTCCTACATTCAGACCTCTGTTAAATTCATCAGCTGAAATCACGCACGCTTTCGCACTTCTCTGGGCTCAACGAGCAGGTTCGACGGAATGATGACGATCTCGGGCTGTGAAGGCACGCGGCAAACTTCACGTGCAGGGAATGATGAAGCTTGAGGTGAGGTGAGGTGGGGAAGGAGTAGGTGACATCACGGAAGAAACAGTGAGTGGTGGTGTTTTTAAACCCCTGTCAGTCACAGGCAGCTCAGTGTGTCGTTCGGGAGTCTTGAAGTTTTCTTCTACTACTTTTTAATATCTTTATCGAGTTGTTTTTTTTAATTCAACACCCGCAGTCAATCAGTTTAGCATCGTGAATCAGTCTTATACACAAGTGAAGTTAACCAAAGTTGTGACACTTCGTGCGAAACAAAGGTAAGTCTAAAACCACAAAATTTTATTATTAATGTGGATAGACGTTAAGTAAAAGAACGAATGAAAGATGAGACACCTCTGTGTGTGTGTGTGTGTGTGTGTGTGTGTGTGTGTGTGTGTGTGTGTGCGCGCGCGCGCGCGCGCTCGCTCTCTCTCTCTCTCTCTCTCTCTCTCTCTTCATATCTTGATTGAACGTGGGGACGGGTGTGCGACAGGCATGACTTTCACCCCCTCCCTCCCTTCCCTCCTGTCAGTCACTCTCTCCACAAAATGAAACATAGTTGAACACATTTTTGTTCTGGAACTGAGTGATACTCTTTTTC
The DNA here is from genome assembly GCF_041734735.1 of Babylonia areolata. Lineage (NCBI taxonomy): Eukaryota > Metazoa > Mollusca > Gastropoda > Neogastropoda > Buccinidae > Babylonia > Babylonia areolata. Next base: position 33,975,308 of record NC_134882.1, read on the forward strand.
GATGCCAGATTTTCCGCACCGAATTTGTCATTTCTTCTAGTGTATTTCTTGAATAAACAAATGTTTTCACAGGCTTTCGAAAAGGTTTCTTTGAGAGCCCCGTGTTTGTCGACTTCTTGAACCAGAAATCAAAAGAAGAGGGAGTAGGCAGAAATCATTTCTACTTTTATCATTCATAAAACAAAAATCAAGACTACTGGGGAGATAAGCTTGGTTACTTAGGAGGTTTTATTACATAGGCATGTATAGGACGGGCGCAATAACCGAGCGGTTTAGGCGTTGGACTTTCAGTGTGAGGGTCCCTGGTTCGAATCACGGCAACGGCGCCTCGTGGGTAAAGGGTGGAGATTTTTCCGCTCTCCCAGGTCAACATATGTACAGACCTGCTGGTGCCTAAACCCCCTTCGTGTGTATACGCACGCAGAAGATCAAATACGCACGTTAAAGATCCTGTAACCCATGTCAGCGTTCGGTGGGTCATGTAGAAAACGAAAATACCCAGCATGCATGAACCACGACAGAGTCATCGGCAAGTCGATGTTGGTCGTGTAACGGGAAGGAGAAGAATGTGTGTCTGAGGAAAGTGATGCTAATCGGGCCTAGTTTTAACCCATTCATTCTGTTACTTGATAACGACAGGAAGAGGCTGACTGAATAACTGGACTGTGTGATGAATTTTGATAGAAAACTGAGAGGTAACATTAATGGGTGAATGAGAGTGAGTGACTGAGTATTGTGTTCGTGTGCATGTGCGGGCGCGTGTATGTGTGTGCATGAGTGTGAGGGATAATGGAGGTGGGGGTGTGGGGGTAATCGGGTTGCTGCACGTTTCAAATTCATTATGAACCTTTATCATCGGCACATGTTTTAAACATGTTTTAAAATCATTTGAGTTCTTTTTTTTTTTTTTAATGTTCGCTGAAAGAAACCCAGACAGTATATTCATTTCCGTGGGATATCCCACTGAGAACATCTGCATTATCAACATAACAATCACCTTGGATCATGGAGCTAATATAAACCAACAAGAAGACTATGGATAGGTACACATGGGTACTGCAGGAACTGGAAGAGCTGGTGGCTTTTACAACTCAGTATCTCTTCTTCCATCTATTTTGTTATCCTGTCCTTTTTTTCTTTCTTTTCTTTTTTTCTTTCTTTTTTTTCCATTGTTTTAATAGACACAGACCAGACAGACGAGAAATAAGCATTATTACTCTGTGTGTGTGTGTGTGTGTGTGTGTGTGTGTGTGTGTCTGTGTCTGTGTCTGTGTCTGCGTGTGTCTGCGTGTCTGTGTGTGTGTTTTACAGTCTCCAAAGGGAGAGAGAGGGGACGGGGTGGGGATGACACGACGCGATAGATGACTGTAATTATTTCAGGCTTTCGTTCTGAAGAACAGTAGCTTAAAATCACCCAGCCCTTATTAAAGGTTTAACGGAGGGGACCGTTCACGTCTCTCGGATCCGTCGTGCATGCAGACTTACACTGCTACAGTTCCTTGGTGTTCTGTGTGTGTGTTCGCTTGCAGATGACGTAATGATAATGGGTGGTCAAACACCCCAGAATAAATGTCAGCGAAGGAGAAATTTTGGAAACACGACCACAATCAACCCCCACTCCCATGCCCCTTCTCCTCCACCGTCCCAAAATAGAGAATGGCTTCCTAAATGGCAGCCTAGAAAAGGACACACGCGCGCGCGTGGACACACACACACACACACACGCACGCACGCACGCACGCACGCACACACACACACACACACACACACACACACACATATAGTATATATATATATATACACGCACGCAGGCACGCGCACACACGCACACACACGCACACACACGCACACACACACACACACACACACACACACACACACACACACACACACACACACACACACACACACACTTCACAGATACATACGTACGTCTGTACGTACCTACCCACCTCCATCCATACTTCCATACATATGTACATATCAACCGCTCTTACAAACGAGAAAACCAGAAGCTGCAGCCCACGAACGCAGAAAAAATCTCTATGTGTGTGTGTTTGTGTGTGTGTGTGTGTGTGTGTGTGTGTGTGTGTGTGTGTGCGTTCCCCTGTCTATCAATCTACCTTTCTTTCTTCCCTTCTCTCATGTGTAGGCATGTCATTTAGGTCTCCTGCAACTGGCAAGTAAAAAGTTTTCTTAAATAAATAAAAAAAATAGTCATAAGCAGAAAATAATCGGTAAATAGTCACGCTTTTCCACAGTTGATTTACCCCAGGTTTTGTTTATCGTTTGTTTTTTCCACGAAGGTCCGGAAGTGAAACAATGCCACTTCAGGAAGTTCTGCCCCTTCAAGAAATTGTCCAAAACCTCTTGAATGTTGAACAGAATCTACACCCGGTCCACCAGAGCGAAGATGAGAACATTTCAAAACGTATTCCCATTCAATTACGAAAGCCGTGGGAAGATTCACAGAGACAGCTTCCAGGTGTTGTACAACAGAGGCAGAGGATGACCAGTCATCAACGTGAGGGCTCCGACCCAGTCTTCACGGTGTGCACAGAACAACAAAGCAGAAACGGAGCGACACCCCCACAGAGACGCCACACGCTGCCAGCATCACACCCACGCCTGCAAGAAAATGCCAGCCAGCCAGCGAGTCAAGACGGCTCAAAGCTGACAGTTTCACAGTCAGTCAGAGAGGTAAAGAGGCTGGAGAGTCCACAGGTGACAGTGGGTGATTTGAACCTTCCACATGATACTGCACTGGTCTCCACGCAGCGGTTGACTGAAAACGATCATCGAAGTGTCGCGTCACATTTGAGAGATTGCGCCCGTTTGATCCAGTCCGTGTCGTCGTTGTTTGAAAACATGCAGATGCCCCTCTTGGGAACGCCTTGGGATGAGCCGGACGGTGCAGTGTTACCTCACACACAGCTACATCATCTGATACAGCACACGGAGTGTTTATCACACAGTCAAGAACAGCCACACAAACAAAACTCGGTGAACGGTGAACGAGGACAGCAGACTGTAACTGCTTCAGTGCCAGAGGGTGGACCACAGGGTGTGTCATCACAGACTCACAATGCCCAAACCACCGCACCACAGGGTGTGTCACCACAGACTCACAATGCCCACACCACCGCACGGCAGGGTGTGTCATCACAGACTCACAATGCCCAAACCACCGCACCACGAGACTTCAGCCCAGAAAGATGTCAGCCAAATGTTTCACCACCGCAACAAACCTTGCTTTCAGAGAGCCAGAATAATATGTTATATTCGAATCCCGAAGCACTGCAACAGCGTCCACCCAGTTTACAGGAACAGACGTGCACGCTGGGGTCAGTAGGACAACGACCAGAGCATCACTTTGTGAGTGATGAGCGAGAAGTCTCGCAAAACGGGACACAAATACTGCCCAGCCAGAAAGAATCCCTGCGAAATAAACCCTCAGTCAGCGCGCCACTTGTTCAAGAACGACAGGCAGTATCGTCGCGACCACAGATTCGAACAAATGCGTCACAGAACCTGGAACAAAAATCGTCATCAGATCCACAGCCACGTTCACAGGCACAGAAAGAACGGGCCACACAGAAGAGACATCAGGTCACAAATGTGAAGAATCCATCAGAAGTTGCTCCGTCACACCTTCATCACCAAGGCAGCAATCTGCCCTCACAAGCACGTGAGCAATGCCCAGCAGCTGTGCAGTCTGTTGAGCAATCGTCTGAAGGGACCACCTGTCCCTCACAACAACAAAATACATCACCCGTTAAACCACAGTCTCCAAGAAAAGAATCAGCAAGATTTCATCCTCTCCCCACAAAGCTGATGACAAATTGTACTGAACAACAGTTTGAAGAAGAGAGAGGAGTGCTGTCAACCAAAACACGACAAAACAACAGGACCACATCACCTATGCCATACCTTCAAGAGGAAAACGCACAGCAAGAAGACGGGTTCCCCTTGACACGCGACGATCTGGGAAAAGTTTTAGGCTGGATGTCGTTCCTGAAAACAAAAGTCTGTCCTAAGTTGCATGACCTCGATACACTAGTCAGACAGTTCTGGAGCCACGTAGAGCACCGCCTGCAGCAGGAAACCAACACCTACCATTCTTCTGCTGCAAGGCCGGAGATACCAAGCCACGCTACCCACGAAGAGACTTCGAACGTGCGAGAAGATGTGCTTCGATACGTGATTCAGTTTCTAACGTCAGTCGAAGAAATAAAAGAAATACATTTACGCATTTATTCGTCAGTAGAGCTGCGTCTTCCATGGTGGCAACAGTTTGAAAAATGCTATCAAGAAAACAACGAGGAGACACAAAAGGTGCTGGACCAGTTTCTGGAGGAATTCCTGGCCACAGCAGCAGAGACCAATGGCAGGTCTGTGTCGCCTGTACGTGACATCCGGCAGGAGAGCCAGGTACAGCCGGACACCACACCAGGACATGTGTTGTCTGTCCGGAAAAGGAAAGGACTCTCAGATGGCAGCGGAGGCAGTGCCAGAAAGCGGAGCTGCTTGTCTTGCCACCCCAGAGACAGGGAGAGGCTTTCACCGGCACAGAGAGATGACTGTGAGTGTACACTGCCTGCCAGACCAGCACCACAAAGAGACAGCGGCAGAAAAGACAACAGCCAAAGGCAGAACAGACTGACTACGCAACGAACCGATTGCAGCAGAAAACAACTGAACACGCAAGCAGTTCATTGGAACGACAGAAAACAGTTGAACACACAAACATCACACAGAGCAGGCGACAGAAAACAGCTGATCACACACACGCCGCACAAAGCCGACCCCAGGAAACGGTTGAACACACAAAGATCGCACCAAGCAGACGACAGAAAACGGTTTAACACTCAAGCATCACGCAAAGCGAACGACATAAAACGTTTTAACACACAAACAACACACAAAGCGATCGACAGAAAACGGTTGAACACGCAAATGGCACAGACAGACGATGCACAACACGTGAACACACGAACAGCACAGACAGACGACACACAACACTTGGACTTACAGACATACAATACACAACACTTGGACTTACAAATACCACACACAAACAACGACACACAAACGAACGCACAAACAGCACACACCGACAGTGACACGCTGCGAATGGACAACTTACAAACAGCACAGAGGGACAACAAACAACTGGGCACACGAACAGCACGAAGAGATGAAATCGGCAGACAAACCACACAAGCCGACAACGGTCAAGACTGCAGCGGGGAACAGCTTGACGGACAGACATCGCAGGCAGACCCTGAGGATGGCGGTACAGAACGACACACAACAACAGCAACGAGCGAGCACCGAACTCGTTACGCGCACACAGTGACGAACAGACCACCAGCCCAAAGAGGCGCCCATATGGGAAAACAGCGGAACAGACATTCATCAGCCAGAGACAGCGGTGAAGTGTTGCAAAGACAAGCGAATGCTATTGTAACAGCTTGGCATCGGGAGCTGAATCAAGACGGAGGACGATACTACAAAAGGTTTGCCCAGTCGACCTGCTGGGAAAATCGACCACGATTTTCCCCCTACTCTCTTTCAACCAGGAATTCGTGAATCACAGGATGTGTTACTTTAAAGCACTTACGAATGTTTTAATCAAATGGAGATTTTTAGAATGCTATCTTGATTTTCTGAAAATTCACAGGCGGTTATGTCCAGTATTTTAAAGATAACCCAACTTTGTACAGTACTTCTGATTCAGTGGCCAACGGTGGGCCGGAAGGAATTTCTTACTAAATCGTGTGTGTGTGTGTGTGTGTGTGTGTGTGTGTGTGTGTGTGTGTGTGTGTGTGTGTGTGTGTGTGTGTGTGTGTGTGTAACTGCAATGTTTTAACCGTCCTTCATTCAATTAAACTGATGCACAAATTACATAGTACTCGATTGACCTTGTGTGTCGTGATCATTTAAACTACAATGCATGATTAAGCTACATATTGTTTGTTCATCGCCGAAGCACTTTTTAATAACGCAGCCCATCTTTTTTGTACTTACATACAATTTAAGTTCGATTTCTCATATTTCAGCCCATCTTTTTTGTACTTACATACAATTTAAGTTCGATTTCTCATATTTCAGCCCATCTTTTTTGTACTTACATACAATTTAAGTTCGATTTCTCATATTTCAGCCCATCTTTTTTGTACTTACATACAATTTAAGTTCGATTTCTCATATTTCAGCCCATCTTTTTTGTACTTACATACAATTTGAGTTCGATTTCTCATATTTCAACCCATCTTTTTTGTACTTACATACAATTTAAGTTCGATTTCTCATATTTCAGCCCATCTTTTTTGTACTTACATACAATTTAAGTTCGATTTCTCATATTTCAGCCCATCTTTTTTGTACTTACATACAATTTGAGTTCGATTTCTCATATTTCAGCCCATCTTTTTTGTACTTACATACAATTTGAGTTCGATTTCTCATATTTCAGCCCATCTTTTTTGTACTTACATACAATTTGAGTTCGATTTCTCATATTTCAGCCCATCTTTTTTGTACTTACATACAATTTGAGTTCGATTTCTCATATTTCAGCCCATCTTTTTTGTACTTACATACAATTTGAGTTCGATTTCTCATATTTCAGCCCATCTTTTTTGTACTTACATACAATTTGAGTTCGATTTCTCATAGTTCAGCCCATCTTTTTTGTACTTACATACAATTTAAGTTCGATTTCTCATATTTCAGCCCATCATTTTTGTACTTACATGCAATTTAAGTTCGATTTCTCATATTTCAGCCCATCTTTTTTGTACTTACATGCAATTTAAGTTCGATTTCTCATATTTCGATTCCCCCCCCCCTCCTCCTGCCATCCCCCCACCCCCTCTCGCCCCTTCCAACCTCATTCTTCTTCGTTTTTTTCTGACTGTGTTTGTATTTCTTAGGATTCGCTGTATTCTGTGCTCGAAGGAAGGTTTGCAAACAAAGCTAGTTGATTTGTCATTTACTGGTTAGATTTTTAAGAAAAGCACTTGCATGTTTCCGAGAAATATGGAGTATTAAAAAAAAAACAGCTGAAAGCGAACAGCGTAGATAAAACTTTGATGAAGATAGTTACGATGATGATGATGATATAGCATCATAATGAAATATTTTTTTAGATAATAAAACGATCAAATTATCGAATAAGTAATGATAATAATAATAATAATAATAATAATAATAATAATAATAATAATAATAATGACAATAATAATGATAATTGTGATATTGATATTAATATCAATGGTGCAGTCACGTGACAACAGTTGTATTTTGTATGAAAATTATCTTGTGTGAGTTTGTACGGATAGCCTATTCAGTATTTAGAAAATTACTTTCAAGAGGATCAGATTTTCCCAAAAATTCCTTGTACTTTCAAGATCTGTAGATAAATATCCACAATATATGATTGGAGATGTTGTCTATTCATGAAAGGTCCACGTGATTATTCTTGCATATATAATTGTAGCACTGTTTGTAGCAGGAAAAGTAATAATAGTAGTAGATGGCCATATTCTTATCGTGACATAAATAGTACATTAACAGAGAACCTTTATCGCCAAAACCATCATCACCTCTTTTTAAAACAATTCATTGAATTATTGCACATAATAAACAACAGAAACACTCTTGACGAACGACAGAAAGCGCACAAAGACAACAGCGAGAAAAGGAAACAGTAAAAACAACATACTTGGATTAGAAAACTAGTCTCAGCATGAAACGGATGTATATGAACATAGATGGTGACGTTGTACACGAACGTGCGTGCGTGCGTGCGCGTGTGTGTGTGTTGATTAATAAACCGTATCATTCTTTTAAATCAATGGACACACACACAAAAAAAACCCACATCAAACAGCAGGCTTTGTATCCTGTTAGAAAAACAGGAATTCATCTTTCAGGAAGTCTTTTGTGTGGATGTCATGTTTTGCCCCTCGCCTACTTTTTGTCCTCAGAATGTTAGCACACTTGTTTGTACTGTTGGAAAAATAATGATAATAAAGTATATATTTTGCAAGCCAAAATTCGGCGGTGCTCTTTCTTTGACGCGTGTGCGCACGCACACACGCGCACAAACACACACACACACACACACACACACACACACACACACACACACACACACACACACACACACACACACACACACACACACACACACACACACACACACACACACACACACACACCAAATTAATTTGACGCATGTAATGTAAAAAAAGACATTATCACTACCAAGGACATTCCTATTCTCTCGCAGTACAGATCCCTTAAGTCCCTCCCTCTGCCCCATTTGATTGAACCCCGTCTGTGCGTGCGTGCGTGCGTGCGTGCGTATGTGTGTGTCATATTTACAGACTCATCATTTCTTCGTTTTATGATGTCATTCTCGGTAAAACTGGTCACCAACTTTCAAATTTAATCACGAAGCTAGGCTGTACAGAATAATGCCCTTACCTCGCCATTCCCCTCTAGAACTGATCATGACTGACAAACCGTAAAAATCTCACTTGTTTGCATTTTTCTCGGACAATCCTGGAATCACAGAACCGAAAAACCTGATGCAATATTTACTTTTCTGTAGACTTTTCTGCGTTGTTTAACGACAGGCATAGAGACGTGAATTTCTGGGAAATGTATCGGAAGGAGGACACCGAATGGGTTCTAAACATCGACGAGGAAAAGCCTGGAGATTCTTGTAATCACGATGCACAGGACGGGTTTCAGTCTGTCTTCATTCTGAGCAACTAAATCTAAACACACAAACACGGGCAGTAAATCACATCCCTCACACCTCGTTTTATTTCAAATTCGTTCTTCGATCGTTATTCTTTTACCACTGTCACCATGTCTAAAAAAAATTCCGA
>NC_134882.1:33994213-34049213 GCF_041734735.1 Babylonia areolata
CTCTCTCACACACACACACACACACGCGCGCGCGCACGTATTTTTCTCCTTAGTAACATAGTAACATGAATGTTGTTTTGTTGTTGTTGTTGTTTGGGGTTTTGTGTGTGTGTGTTTTGTTGTTGTTGTTGTTGTTGTTTTTTGCTGATTTGTTTTCTGTTGTTCAGACTTAACAGTTGAAACAATTTGTTTTGATTCTCTCTCTCTCTCTCTCTCTTCTTTTTTTTTCTTTGTTTGTTTGTCTTTTGGGGTTTTTTTTGCAGAATTTTTTCATTATTTTCTATAAAGGACCAAAGACTTAACTGTTAACACAATTCGTCTTTGATACTCTCTCTCTCTCTCTCTCTCTCTCTCTCTCTCTCTCTCTCTCTCTCTCTCTCTCTCTCTCTCTCTGTGCAGAAGGTATGTGAATAAAGGTAGGTGTACCAGAGGGTGTGTACGGCAGACAGCATTATGATAGCAGGTTATGACTCGCGAGCGAGCGTCTTTTACAGTGCCTCTTGGGATAAAAGGTTTTATATGTAATCATGTCAATCGCATGAAAAAAGGGGGAGGGTTTAGTGCCATCACCATTTTCTTAATGTGTGGTCTTCCTTTTCATCTTTTCTTTTGATGCTGTCTTGTTTCTTTCTTCTCTGTCTCTGTCCGACTCTATCTGTTTATCTGTCCGTCTGTCTTTGTGTTTCTGTATATATATATCTGTGTCCACCACAGTTCAATGTAGTGTGTGTGTGTGTGTGTGTGTGTGTGTGTGTGTGTGTGTGTGTGTGTGTGTGTGTGTGTGTGTGTGTGTGTGTGTGTGTGTGTGTGTGTGTGTGTGTGTGTTCGTTTGTCACTGAGCCAAACGCACATTGCAGGTGTGTTCCCACTCCATGCGAATCACATCATCCAAGCACAGATGACCATCGTGGTCAGACTTTCTGATTGAACACACGTCTTTCGCAGAGGAAAAGAAGATTCAATATCAAAACTCAAAATCCTTTCTCCACTGTTGGGGTACGAAGGATTACAACAACAAAAAATGCTGAACATATGAACTGACCTGTGTAACATGAATTATGAGAAACATTACACAAAGAACGACATTTACTTTTGGTATCAAACCTCAGGATAGCTCAGTCTACTTTTTGCACATCTTTGTAAATCAAATTAAGTTCACCTGAACGTTTTTGTTTTGTTTTTTTGTTGTTTTGTTTTTGTTTTGTTTTGTTTTGTTTTTGTTTTCGTTTTTTTGTTTTTGGTTGTTGTTGTTGTTTTTTTGTTTTTTGAGAAATCAATGGATGCGTAAAATTTCTGCAAATGAGCAGGATAGTCTCAGCATCCTTGGAAGGCCCTTTCCCGCTTTTTTTTGTTTGTTTGTTTGTTTTGGGGTTGGGTTTTTTTTGTGTTTTTTTTTGGGGGGGGGGGGGGGTTTGGGGGGGTTGGGGTTTTTTTTGTTTTGTTTTGTTTTGTTCTCTCTGTCTCTCTCTTTTTTTCATTTTGGTTGTTTCTTTTTGTTCCTTCCATCATCATTTTTCTCCTTTCTGTTGTCTTTTCTTTCTCTTTCTTTTTTTTTCTTCTCTCATCTCTTTATTCTGTCTTTTTTTCTCTCTCTTTCTTCCCCCTTTAATCTGTCTTCTTACCATTGTCATGCTCAAACATTTTCAAGGCCATGCAACATATAAAATCACATACATGGTAGTTTCATGCACAATGTTTGAAAGAGGCGAGGTAGACACGATCTCTTTCTCTCTCTCTCTCTCTCTCTCTCTCTCTCTCTCTCTCTCTCTCTCTCTCTCTCTGTCTCTTTCTCTCTCTCTCTCTCTCTGGAGGCATTAGTTTTACGGAACTTCTTTAAATGTACACATCTAAATTGACCACTTGAGTTTTTTGTGGATCCGTATAATGCTCGGGTATCTTGGCAGACATAGATCACATCTTACGTAATTTGAGCTCGGTTTCAAAGATAAGATAAAGATTCTTACACTTACCATATTTGAATTTAGAAATGGACAGTTTTGCTATCAACAGAATCGTGTTGATTTTCTCTCTCTCTCTCTCTCTCTCTCTCTCTCTCTCTCTCTCTCTCTCTCTCTCTTCATGATCTGGGATATCCATTTTCGTTGTACCAAACAACGCTACTTTTTCATTCACAGGGATCAGCGTATTGTAACGGGAGAGAATGAACTGTTTCACATGTTTAAGTTCACCTGAGCTTTTTTTGCCTGCAGAATATGAGTTACACAGCTTGATTCCTAAGGAAGTTCAAAATCAGAGGTATGAAGTCAAATTCACAACCTAGCATATGATAATGATAGGAAATATTTTTGAGTGCAAGAGAGGGGTTTTCCATGTAATCTTCAACAAACTATGATTGGTTGTGGTGAAAGCAAGACACGTGAAAAGAAAACGTCATAGGTTAAAATGTCAAGGTCACATTTATGGCTTTATGGGAATATGTTGAAGCATGATAGAACTTCAGCTTTTCATCCAGTTTCCATTCAACATGGTATATCATACACTGGTTTGTTTTGGCCAGAACATCAATGCTTTGTAAATAAATTTGTATTTATAAGTCAAAGATCAAGGACATATCAGTGTGTCTTTTGCCAAATCATCTGTTTTGCAGTTGTTTGTGTGTTTTGGTGTTTGTGTGTGTGTGGGTTTTTTTTTTTGGGGGGGGGGGGCGGGGGGGCGTAGGGGGGGGGGGGGCATGGGGGTGTTGTTTGTTTGTTTTTTGTTTTTGCTTTTTAATTCCCTTTTTGGATTAAATACGTATCACAAGTGAATGTTGCAGGCCTTGCCTTTCTTGTTAACATTTGTTTTACTTTCAGCATCAAATATCTGAATGTGATTTTTCGCTTGCGCAATACAGCTATGATATCCATTGCCAGCAACGTTTAGAGATACTACTAAAGAATAATATACATCCGAAAGATTAGCGTCAATCAGATCTACAGCAATTTTTTTTTTCCTTCAACAGACTTGGCGAACTTAGGTATAATTTTGTCATGAACGGAACAGCCAATACTGTGTATGTTTTTCATACCAGCAACCCTTCCACGTCTTCCAATAAGGTGTACATAAATTAAATGATTTGCAAATGTCTGAAAGTCTAAATCAATTATTATTGTTTGGTTGTGAATCTGGGATTTTTTTTTTTCATCTGTGTAAACAAAGTGACTCAACGTAATATCCCTGTGTTTCGGTTGCCTCTGTGTGTGTGTGTGTGTGTGTGTGTGTGTGTGTGTGTGTGTGTGTGTGTGTGTGTGTGTGTGTGTGTGTGTGAGTGTCTGTCTGTCTGTCTGTCTGTGTGGTAAACTTTCACTTTTTCTCGGATACTGCAAATGGTATAGGAACCAAAGTTGGCTGGATGGTAGGCATGAATAAGACCTTCAAAGTCAGGCCTTTTGTGATGAAATAGCAAGCAGGATGAGAGGTCAAAGGTTAAAGTCATTATTTGGCAAATAGAAAATGCTTGACGGAAAACGTGTTTTACATACAAACTTTTTCTTGTGACTGATTATGGGTTCAGTAAGACCCCCCAAAAAAATCAGAATCACAGGTTAAGGTCATGGTCACATCCTGGCATATGATATTGATAGGAAATATTTCTGTGTGCAAGACAGATAAGGTTTCATTATAATTTTCAGCAAACTCGGTACGGTGTTTGGTCATTGTGAAAACAAAGCCCGTGAAAAGAAAAAAAGTCAGAGGTCAAAGGTTAAGGTCACAGCATGACCTATTTGGAAAAGGTAAAAACATAATAGAACTTTTAGTTTTTCATCCAATTTTCATTCTACATGGTATACTGACAAGAACATCAATGCTCTGGAAGATTCGAAATCAAAGGTCAAGGTCACATCAGTGTGTCCTTTTGCCAGATTACCTGTTTTGAAGCGAGGGTTGTTTTTACATGACTCCTTTGTTGGATGAAGTGCGTATCGAAGTGAGTTTTAAAGGCCTTGTCTCTCTTCTCTCTTCTTCAGCTCATATGCGCAGTCACGTACTCCAACGTCCAACAGAAGATAAAGTCGCCTGTCATCTTCTTCTTCTTCTTCTTCTTCTTCTGCGTTCACTCGTATGCACACGAGTGGGCTTTTACGTGTATGACCGTTTTTACCCCGCCATGTAGGCAGCCATACTCCGTTTTCGGGGGGTGTGCATGCTGGGTATGTTCTTGTTTCCATAACCCACCGAACGCTGACATGGATTACAGGATCTTTAACGTGCGTATTTGATGTTCTGCTTGCATATACACACGAAGGGGGTTCAGGCACTAGCAGGTCTGCACATATGTTGACCTGGGAGATCGTAAAAATCTCCACCCTTTACCCACCAGGCGCCGTCACCGTGATTCGAACCCGGGACCCTCAGATTGACAGTCCAACGCTTTAACCACTCGGCTATTGCGCCCGTCTGCCTGTCATCTTCAGATCGGCTCGTTTCAATGAAATCATCGAGTGTTTACATATTTGCATCAAATTGCCGCGCTAAAGGGAAATTACAGTTATCGTCATTTTCGTCAACAAAGATTCAGTGTCATCAAACAAATCGACAAAATATCCAGGGCAATGTTAGTCTAAATCTTTTTTTCTTTTTTTTCCCCAAATTGCAGATCTTTATCGCGTCTTGTTCCATATTTATTTCTTTATCCAAACAAAACTGAATCGCTGTTGTCAAAAGAAAAGGGTCGCACACAGTGACAGTAGGTGTTTTTTTTCCCTAACGGCACTGAAATCAGTTGATATGACATACGTTTACGACCTATCAAAGTGATGATTTATCCCAAATCACGTACTTTTTTTCTAACAGCTACTGAAATGGTTGATATGACAAATGTTTACGACCTACTACAGTCATGATTTATCCCAAATCACGTACTTTTTTTTCTAACAGCTACTGAAATCAGTTGATATGATATATGTATACGACCTATTAAATGATTTATCCCAAATCACGTACTTTTTTTTCTTACAGCTACTGAAATCAGTTGATATGACATATGTTTACGACATATCAAAGTGATGCTTTATCCCAGATTACGTACTTTTTTTTTCTTATAGCTACTGAAATCAGTTGATATGACATATGTTTACGACCTATTAAAGTGATGCTTTATCCCAAATCACGTCTTGTACTTTTTTCTAACAGCTACTGAAATCAATTGATATGCCATATGTTAACGACCTATCAAAGTGATGATTTATCCTAAATCACGTACTTTTTTTCTAACAGCTACTGAAATCAATTGATATGCCATATGTTTACGACCTATTAAAGTGATGATTTATCCCAAATCATGTACTTTTTTTTCTAACAGCTACTGAAATAAGTTGACATGATGCATGTTTACGACCTATCAAAGTGATGATTTATCCCAGATCACGAAGCCTACGGGCATTCCAAAGCCTCAAACTGTTCGGCTGAGCAGCACAGACCAAAAAAGGTGGGAGGAATAGACAGCTGGTCTCTCGAAGCAGGTCTCATTCGCCTATTCCGGTTTCGCCTACTCTTTGATCATGCCGCCACTTTCAGTGGCCTCTTTTTCCTATTTCGCCTATCTGCCGTTCCCGTTTCGCCTCTCTCTCTCTCTCTCACACACACACACACACACACACACACACACACACACACACACACACACACACACAGAGCAACTGATTACTTCAGCTGAAATGGGAATATACGAATCGATATCACTAATATATCAGTATCAGTATCAGTAGCTCAAGGAGGCGTCACTGCGTTCGGACAAATCCATATACGCTACACCACATCTGCCAAGCAGATGCCTGACCAGCAGCGTAACCCAACGCGCTTAGTCAGGCCTTGAGAAGAAAAAAAAAATAATATATATATATATATATATATATATATATATATATATATATATATATACATATATCACTAATATAGTGATAGGCGAATCAAGAATAGGCGAATCGGGACGACACCGGTTCTCTGCTTGGTGAGGTCCACACCAAAGGTCGGGGGATTAACTATGGGGCGAGCAATTCACTTGGTCACGGGCAGTCCTACACTTTACTGACTGAGATTCGTGAACGTCCACACTTGTCTTGGTGGATACAGTGCTTGTTTGGTCCAATGAGTTATTCACTGACTCTTTTTTTTTTTTTCTTTTTTTGCGTGTTTTCTGTGTGTGTGTGTGTGTGTGTGTGTGTGTGTGTGTGTGTGTGTGTGTGTGTGTGTGCGCGCGCGCGCGCGCGCTTAGAGTTGACTTAATCAAGATTTTGCGCCTTATAAATATTATTATTGGTAGTAATAGTATGTTTATATATTTATCTCTTTTTTTCTTTTTTCTGTTTTTGTCTTTTTCTTTTTTTATAATTTATTTATTTATTTCCTTTTTTTCCCTCAAGGCCTGACTAAGCGCGTCGGGTTACGCTGCTGGTCAGGCATCTGCTTGTGGTGTAGCGTATATGGATTTGACCGAACGCAGTGACGCCTCCTTGAGCTACTGATACTGATACTGATACTGTTGAAACATCGTCAGCTTTTTGAAGATCAATACACATTGTTTTTTTCCCTTCTCTTTTTTGTTGTTTGTTGTTTTCAGGAGGTGGTGCTCTCAATAAGCGCATGTATGTGTGCGCTTGTGCGTGTGTCTTCTGCGAGGGTGTGCGCACGAGTCTGCACGCATACACATATGGCTTGGTTCGTCAGTGTTCAAGTGCAAACACGCAATAGTTCTTGAATAACTCTCTCTCTCTCTCTCTCTCTCTCTCTCTCTCTCTCTCTCTCTCTCTCTCTCTCTGTATATAGATACAGATGTGTGTGTGTGTGTGTTTGACCGCGCCCGTGCGTACGTGGGAGTCAGTGTGTGTGAATCATCCCTCTCTTTCCAAAACATAAAACATATCTTGGAAGTACAGACGCTTTTTGATGCCAATGTTATTATTTAAAGAAAAAGAAAAAAGAAAAAAAAAAAAAGAAGCGAAATCCTTCTGTCGGTAGGCAAAGCCAATGAGCCAGCACCAGCGATTTTTATGGAGTTTGTCCAGTACAGGAGAGAACACAATATATTCACCCGCACTCGCCCCTATTATGACCATCTTTGATCATCGGGTGGCCACAGTTTTTATTCCCAGTTTAATTTCAGGACAATCAACTGACTACGAGGGGAAAAACTTACCGGTAACAGGTCTGCACACAACATACCAGCAACTGCAGGCTGGAGCCTATAGGCGTTTTACGATGGGAGCTATTCTTTGCCTTCAAACAGTTGCCGACTGCAGATGTTCGAGGAGTATGAAGACTCACGCATGGGAAGGAGGTTTCTTTTGTGAGGGGTGCGATTCGGTTGAGGGCAGACATGGGGAATAAAAGGAAGGGGAGCTGATGGCGGCTTGGTGGTGTGGCCCACGCGGACACTGACACCCACGCACGCACACGCGCTACACACACACACACACACATACACACACACATAAACACACACACACGTGAGCACACACACACACACACACACACACACACACACACACTCATTCTCTCACTCACTCACTCACACTCACACACTCACGTGAGAGCACACACGCACTCACACACGCGCGCGCGCGCAGAGAGAGTGAGAGAGAGAACAGTTTATGGCTTTATAGCGATTAAAAGTGCATGGCAGCTTTGGCTTCGACCATTCTAATCTCTGTTCTTCAATACATCGCACCCCAAGACATTTTGAAACATATGCTTCTTTCTCCTTTTTTTCAACACAATGCGCTGTCGCTGAAGTACAAATTATGGATGTAGTGCTCTGAATTCAGTAGGTATTTGAACCTCTGGGGAACGCTTTGTATGAAGGAATAAATGAGTGAACGTGTGAAACTGCGTGAACGAGTGTGTGATTGAGACATAAAAAAATACTACCTGATTAAATGACAGATCCATTAAGTATGTCCACTGAATGAGAGAAAGCTGCGGATACGGATATTCTATTCACGCACACACACACACACACACACACACACACACACACACACATATATATATATATATATATATATATATATATATATATATATATATATATATATATATATATGCATAAAAAGCGAAACAGAAAGACAGACAGACAGAGAGGGGGCGGCAGCCAAACTTTAAACAGAAAGATGCCTTGAAGACCAACACCTGAACGACGGCAAACATTTCAGTGAATGAAAAAGTAAAGATGAGGGACGGGGACAGTTGGGGGGCTGGGGGGGGGGGCTGGGGAATGGGGGGCTCGGGGGAAGGGGGTAGCGGATTTGAGGGGAACCAACATAACAATTTCAACCCTCTGTGGGGGCGGGCGCAAAAAAAAAAAAAAAAAAAAAAAAAAAACCACGGCTTTAATTCTACCTGACACCGACGAACGTCTGCCTGCCCATGAAGAAGGGAAGAAAGAAAGAAAGCAAAAACGTTTCTGACACCAACGCCTTTGAATTTAAGTCCGCCCACCTCCTGAATGACAAAAGAAGATGGGGAGGGGGAAAAAAATCTCAGATTTGTTGCTGGGTTTGAGAGGCGTTGCGTTCATGTGCACGATTTGCATCTCCAGTCGAGTGGAAATAGCTGGCAACAGCCCGCCAGAACAGTCTCTGTTGGCACCTTTTCACATCGTTTCTGTGGATCACGTGACCTGGACGTTTCTGTTTTTAGCCTGTGTAGTGATGCGTGAAGGGGTTGACACCAGTTGATTTGTGATTTTAGCACGTGCGTCGGGGTTTTCAATGTGTGCGCGGGGGAGGGAAGCTATGTGGGTGCGAGCGTGTGTGCGTGCACAAATGCGTGTGGCTTTGTGTGTGGTTGTGTACGTGTGTGTGTGTGTGGCTGC
The DNA here is from genome assembly GCF_041734735.1 of Babylonia areolata. NCBI lineage: Eukaryota > Metazoa > Mollusca > Gastropoda > Neogastropoda > Buccinidae > Babylonia > Babylonia areolata. Next base: position 34,003,026 of record NC_134882.1, read on the forward strand.
GTGCGGGTATGTACGTGCATGTGCGCGCGCGAGTGTGTGTGTGTGTGTGTGTGTGTGTACATGTGTATGAGCCTGCGTGCTTTTGTGGGTAATTGTGTGTATGCGATGCTTTGTATTCTTATTTCAATTGTTTTTTGTTGCTGCTGCTAGTGTTGCTTTCCATATACTCACGCAAAAAAGCTGGTTAATGTAATATTTGGAGGAGCAATTTATGTCTATAGAAAGAGAGCGGGTGGTAGGGGCGGTTGAGGGGGGAGGGGTAGGAGACGTTAGAGACAGGGAGGGACAGATGTGTGCACGTGTGTGCGAGGCTGCACATGCATACACGTAGGGGAGTGGGGGAGGGGCGGAAGCCAAAGGGATGAGGGAGCGCTTCTGATGGTAAATCACAAAATAAATTATTCCCACTTTAAATCTTTGAATAAAATTTCATTTTGCTTCAAAATACCTTTATTTGTATGTATAGAGAAACTATGATTCCTTTGGCAAAAAAAAGTTATGTTGCATTCTACGTATCTTTCACTTGTGATGTATTTACCTATTAGTTTATTTTGTTTGTGTCATTTTATTAAATTATAATGTATGCACAAATCTGTTGTAGGCTTTCAAGTCCTGACTAGCGCCTTAGAATTATGCGAAGGCTAGGCATGTGCTCCTATTTTTGCTTTTCCTTCTTTTTTTTCTTTCTTCTTTTTTCTTTTTTGCATCTCTTTCCAAGATAGCCTCCCTCCCCTGCCTTTTCTTTGTCTTCAGTTTCTCAAGTTTAGAGTTATGCATTCGTGTGAATGACTGGTTTGAAAGCGCTTTGATTTGTCTCTGCGCAAGATTCAGCGCTATATAATTACTTCTTCTTTTTTCTTTTTTCTTTTTTTATTCTTATCATTATCATCATCGTTATTAGATGCAGCGTTCCTGTTGCTAATATGGATCAATCCGCACGCTTTCACACCTTTAAACTGAAACTCAGCCCGGTCTCTGTTTGTCAGCAGGATTCTACAGGAACACATGCACGGAATTTCTAACATTTGGTGGAAGTGTCGGTTATGGAGTAAGAGCCAAGCACTAAATTTCGGTAGCGATCTAGATCGGCATGAATCCAGCGATGTTTTTTCCCCCCTCCATTAGAGGACATGGGAGGTAATTAAAGGATCCATCACCGCTATGAGATAAGGGAAGTAAATAGATAACTTCAGTATCGGCGGACGTATTATCCGCTGGAAAGAGCGTCATGTTGTTTTCCGCTAAGAACAAATCACACCGAGCCGTGTTATTTGTAGCCCAGCCGGTCCCTCTAGGAACCATCCATTGATATGTTTGTGTGGCTGAAAATCTGTTAACTCGCGTGCGATAAAAAAAAAAAAAATATATATATATATATATATATATATATGTATATATATATATGAAAATAATAATAATAATAATAATAATAATAATAATGATAATAATGATGATGATGATAACTGTAATAATAATCATCATCATCATGAATTTAAAAAAAAACAAAAAAACTTTGTATCAATTTTTGTTCTCCAATAACACTTTACATTAAGACACAAGTGAATACCCCTCATCAAACCTATTGAAGAATTTGATAATTTAATGCAACAAGCCAAAAAAAAAAACCAAAAAAAAAACAACAACTGCATACACACTGAGGACTTTATTTTCCGGTAAAATATTTGGGTAATGTTTTAACTTTTGTTGAGAGTTAAAAGAATATTCATCACAGAAGTAAAACCAGCATACCTTCTATAAAATAAGAAGAAGAAGAATGATAATAATGCACAGACAAAGAACGATATATTCTCAAATAAGCAGTGTGCACAGAACTAAGTTTTACTGCAGAACATTACATGATTCCTTGAGATGGACTCTGATAACGTTGTCACTTACGAAACTAAATTATGTCCATGCACCTCTAAAAACTTCAGTCTGTGCTGTTCTCGAATGGGTTTACCGAAATGCAAAATTATGCAAAATGTTCATTATGAAAATACGTTTTAGAAACAAAAACAAAGAACGTTTATTATGAAATACTGATAATATCCATTATAAAAGATTTTTGTTATCAGTAACAGTGATATATTTATCAACATTCACTTTTCAAATCGCTAAAAACCATTCTGTTGATATTGGTAATAGTCGTTCTAGAAAGTCGACTACCCATTTCTTTTTACGCATAGATAATGTATACATATACCGATTCACTGTAAAATTCAATACGCAAACGCAAACGCGTTTGTTTTTTGTTTTGTTTTGTTTTGTTTTTGTGAGCGTTGTGTGTGTGTGTGTGTGTGTGTGTTTCGCGGTTTCTGTTGTTGTTGTTGTTTTTTATTGTTGTTTTTTTTCTGCCACACTGGGTGTCTGTTGTCATCGACCAGAGAGAAGAGAGAAATTGTTGTTTTCATCTGTTGTAAATGCTGCAACACGTTATTCATCAACTGTTTATCAGACGATTCAAAACAATGCATTCTTTTTAGCTAAAACATGTGTTTGAAAATCACCTTTCCGCAAGACAATTCGCGCACGAGTATTGTATGATTACTTTAAACTGTGAATTACTTAGTATATCAAAGGGATTTTTTTTTTTTAATGTTTTACCATGGCTCGCTGATCTTAACAATCACGAGGCCTCAGGCTTTCGGGATTAAGATTTAAAGACCTTTTCTCAGTGCTAGCTGTGTGTATCATTCTTGTGGTCTTGTTTATGTTATTCATTTATAATTATATTTTGCCATTTTTCACTCATGAGACAACCTGACATGATTTAAGGTGTTGCCTACAATCCACGTTATCAGGAAAACACATAAATGCACCTTGCTTTCCACTGATGAGGAAGGTGAGATGAAAGGCAGATATCAGCAATTTCTTTTTTCCCTCACCATACAAATTTAATGTTTTCTGACCAAAAGCAAAAAAAATAATAAATAATATATAAACAAATAAATATGGAAAGGGAGGTTGGGCATAAGAAACGATGGCACTCTGATAAAATAAAAAGTCTGAGGGAAACACCAGTAGGTTAAAGGAGACAGCAAGTTTTCTGTCTGAGGAATATAGAAAAGGGTTAAAGCATAACTTTATTCACTGTTTACTGTAGACAAAAAACGTTAAAGATATACGAACATTTATTCTGATTTATAAACAGAAATATATAGGGTTGAATGAGCAAGGAAATGACAACAGCCACAAAAAAAAAAAGAAAGCCCGCAGCCAATGCCAAAAATTTGGTTTGAAAAGAAAGTTCGGAAAATTACCTTTCTGAATGTACCTTTCCTGTGACAACCTTATTCACTTTCATCAGCCAGCCGAGTCAGATTTAACCGTGTGTGTATTCTGGCCACATTATGACGGGTCGCCCATTAACACCCTGCCTAAAGGGAGGTAACTGGCGGCACATTTCGCGCAGCAGCCATCTTTGTGAGGGCTTGTCACCTCGCCCAGCAGGTGTGCTTTTTACTCATAACCTCTCCCGGGGCTAGGGGTGTGGGGGTGTGGACCTCCACCCGGAAAGTCACGGGTACGGGGGCACGCCACACACATACACCCCCCACATCACAGCTGGACCTGGAGAGAAAAGGTGAGGCGAGAAGGAAACGACACCGCGTGTCGCTTTGAACAGCAAGTCAGGCGACAAAGTAGCACTTCCAAGCGTACGACAAGCAACCACGGGGGGGGGGAAAACTGCAAAGAGGGGTTGGGGGGGAGAGGAGGGGGTGGTAAGAAGGTAAGGTGAAGGAGGGAGGAAGTGGGGGAGAAAGCGGAGGAGGAGGAGCTGCCTTGAGGACCAGGAGGAAGGAAGGGGGGAGGGGAGGGAAAGTGATGGGGAAGGATGCAGAGCGGAGGTGAACACCATATACCGACCCCTGGATGCAGTTAAGCGTGTGATATTCTCCCCAGCGGGCGAGGCCTGGTGGGCGGGCACCAACCGATGTCAGGGGTTTTAACGGAGGAAATCCCACGTATTGTTTCCGACTTCAAACGAGCCCCGGGAGGGTTTTATAACTGCAGCTTTTATGATTCACCTCGTTAATATGGCGTCTGTCTAAAACTGGCGGTGGGGTGGGGGCAGGGGGACGGAAGGGGTAGGTAGGGGGTGGAGACGTGGAGGTTCGGCTGGTGATGGTGATGGTGGTGGTGGTGGTGGTGTTGGTGTTGGGAGGCATTCATGCAGCAGTTGTGTCAGATTGTGTGTATTGGGGTTGGTGTACGTATGGTAGAGTTATTACAAAGTGTTCTATCAAAGTCTGACGAGGTGATAGCCTTCACCGACCCCCGACCCCCGACCCCCAAACCCTTCCGCTTAGCCTGCCCCTCCCGTTGTCATGACATGGATAAATAAATAGATAAATACCACTAAATGAATACATTTGTGTCTGCACTCGTATGAATGGACAGCAGAAGTAGGATGAGGATATTGTGTATTTGTATTTCTTTTTATCATAACAATTAACAGATTTCTCTGTGTGAAATTCGGGCTGCTCTCCCCAGGGAGAGCGCGTCGCTACACTACAGCGCCACCCCCTTTTTTTCTGTGTGCAGTTTTATTTGTTTTTCGTATCGAAGTGGATTTTTCTACAGAATTTGGTTAGGAACAACCCTTTTGTTGCCGTGGGTTCTTTTACGTGCGCTAAGTGCATGCTGCACACGGGACCTCGGTTTATCGTCTCATCCGAATGACTAAGATAGATATACATATGATTGTGGTCTCATTTTCAGTGGCAGGAAATAAACACTTTGCGTACGTACAAACGTCATTGGTTTGTTACTATTTTCTAAAGGAACACACCGCTATTTCAATCATACATAACAAGACAGTTCTGCTCTGTGTGCGTAAGAGTACGTATGTCCTAATCCAAGGCCCACGCTCTTTCACAAAAGGTGCATGTAATCCTAAAAACTAATGGGTCTGGCAATAAAAGAAAGCGAGCAGGGGAACCCGTCTATTAAAATATTACGACGTCTTCCTTAACTGCAGACTTAGGTTTGACAGCCGCTAAAGCTTTGAACAAACCATCTCATGACTCGCCTTCCTGGGTGGTGGGCTTCCTGCGGCGATCGGAGAAAAGTCTTATTATTATCCTAGAGATGTACTAATCTCCGTATTGTCTCAGCCAAATAAGTGTCTGACTCCCCCTTCTATGATCACCTTTCAAGTCTAGCGTCCGAGTCTCTCGGTAGGCCTCCATTCCTCAAGTCGATGGACTCTCATGGCGACCTTTATTTATTAAAGCGAAAGACAACTCTTTAACTCTCACCACCCACGGAAACAGGTCGCCTCCCCTTTCATCCGGGACACGCGTTTAAAACAAGGGCTTCAAAGGCTGCGAAAGCCGTGCCGCCGGTTTTAAGAGGCCTCGGCGGCGACAGCAGGGTCCGGCGTGAAATGTCCAGGAAGGCGGGATCAAAGAGGTGGCCAGGGAAAGGGAAGGGGAAGTGGTGGCCGACTGTCACAGGGGATGGCGTCTTCTTCAGCGTGTCACGTGCGTCAGCGTCGTGGCTTTTGACGCCGCCGACCAAGACAGTACTATCCAGCCCCAAAACGGTACGGGGCAACACCGGGTGATGGTTCGTTTTAAAGAAGTAGAAGAGGTGTGGAGGGAAGTGTGATGGAGGGGTGATGGTGGGGAAAGGGGAAGGGGACTGAAGTTTATAGTTCGGAAGGGATGCGGTGGTAACTGGTGGAGAACTGGGTGTGTGGTATTCTTCGTATCGGTCTCCGTCATTGTCCATGACCACCGTGAAGTGAGGATCATGATGAAGGCTGGGAAGCAGGGATGGTTGGCCATCTTCCCCTCCCCCCCCCCTCCCCATCCCCTCTCTCTCTCTCTCTCTCTCTTTCTCTCTCTCTCTCTCTCTCTCCAAATGAAAAGACTGTCAAGGAGTTCGCTCTTTTTCTGTATAAAGCACTCAAAAGGAGAAATGTATATGTTACATCATGAAGACTTTTGAATGTATGACTTCAGCATTTTACTGTATATCCCCCTTCAAAGGGGCTGTGGCCTATATGAATAAACCATCTCAATCTCAATCTCTCTCTCTCTCTCTTTCTCTCTCGGGAATCTTACGTTAAGATATAGAGCTATCAAATATAATTGACTGGCTGAAACTCTCTCTCTCTCCTTCTCTCTCTCTCTCTCTCTCTCTCTCTCTCAGAGATCAGTGTCCTGCATACTTTATGTGCTTGTTTTGTTTTGTTTTGTTGTTTTTGGGGAGTGGGGAGGTGATTTTTTTTTCATAATATGATGTTTGTATCAGGATTATGTACATGTGCATGTTTAAATGTGTATGTGAATGTCATGTCCTTACTTCTACATCTCTTTGTTACTTTGTGGATGATTTGATTCATTTTCATTTTCATTTTTTATTTGCCCTGAGGGCTGGATGAAAAAAAGCACATGTATACTTATTCCACTTCCCTCAATAAAAAAAAAACTTCGTTCGTTCTCTTGGGAACCTTACGTTAAGATATGGAGCAATCAAATATAATTGACTGGCTGAAACTCTCTCTCTCTCTCTCTCTCTCTCTCTCTCTCTCTCTCTCTCTCTCTCTCTCTCTCCCTCCCTCCCTCCCTCCCTCTCTTGTTACTGAATCTTTGAATTTATAGAATAGCGAAAAGTCTCGTTCGTTCCAGTAAAAGTTACTGAAAATATGAAAAAGATAAAAATATAAAAAGGGAAAATAAACCATCTATCATGAATACATAAGCAGCCAAATTTATAAAAGCGAATATATAAAGTGTGGATGGTTCAGCGAAATCGCTAAAACACTTTTTAATTCAATCTGCAGTCCAGTATATTTCTAGTCATCGTTAAGCAAGCAATGACGTCAGTGGAGGAAATAGTAAAGGATTCCACATAATTACAGATTTGATTGAAATTCTGTGTATCATCATTGAGTTTTATTCTTCCTTTCGCTGTTATTTTGGTATCCGATACAACTTTGTGATCTTCAGAATTAGATCCATGAGACTGCAAATCGTTGTGTTGAATAACAGACACATTCACTTTCTCCGATATCGCAAAAGTAATAGAGTAGCTTCCCTTGAAGCATAGTCCCTGGCCGCCATGATGTGCATGACGAAATCGCTCGACCTGTTCCTATATTCCTTTTTTTTTTTCTTTTTTCTTTTTTTAACTCCGCTTGACAGATTACAGAAGAGAGTCGATCGAGAAATTCATCTAATCAGGGAAATTGCTAGCACTAGCTTGTGACAAAACAACAACAACAACAAAAGATTCAGTCAAAAGATAATTCACAAGATACAGAAAACAGTAGCTTGTCAAATACAAAGCACACTTTGATGACTTTTTTTTTTTTTTTATTGTATTGCTGTGTAGATTTACATGGAGCTTTTGTAGACGACACAATGTCAGCCATACTGGTTTAATGTGCGAGGCGATGTACATCCCTCGCAGTTTGAAATATGCAATGGTTAGTCTTTAAAAACTCACCGTTTTTGTCGACACTGAAGAGCGTGTTGTGAATGGTGACAACAATAATGATTTAAAAAATTGCAGAAAAAAACAACACGAAGGGGAAATAAAAATCGATAACCAAACTGGACGATTCGAACGACAGAAGTAACGTGATAAGAGCAGAAGGTACAGGCCAGTTTTTGTTGTTTGGCAATTCGAAGTATACCTATCTGGAAATATCATCTGTCGACAAACAATCTGAAGATGTTTTATTTTCGACACAAGTTCCTTTCGTGTGTGTGTGTGTGTGTGTGTGTGATCGAAAGCTCCGGAAGAAATGATGTAATGAAATAAGCAATTGTCAGGAACGGTGTCAACCCCCAACCCCCACCAATTATTCCGCCTGAGTCCTGTTGAATTGTGATCCCTTATTTGCATATGACCTGCATGTTGTTCTCTCCTCTTTTTTTCTTCTTTTTTTTTCTTTCTTTCTTTTTTAATGCTCCAACTTTTTGTTTCACTTCTGAATTTCTGCATGTCATAAATGACGAATGGTTAAAACATTCCATTAACTTTGTTTTATCAGGAAAGTAAGAAAGATTAAATACGGCACCCTCCCGTGATTAGCAATCACAGATGAAGGGAGAGTCACGGGCTGAGTTACGTCGGGGCTGAATCATTTGAGGAAGAACTTGATCAAGAAAAGAGGGCGGTCGCAAAGCAAACGTACAGTGGCCTGTACAATACCGTCAGACGTGATATTTAAACATGGTTAACTAGCTATTTAATTAGCAGTCTTTCCTCGCTCGCTTGCGGTATTTTTCAAAGGAGGAAGTTAGACACTGGCAATGTTAATTGTCGAAGCGGAATCAAAGAATCGGCTTGCGTTGTTGAACATTCGGCCACGATTTTGGTTTGCACAGGAAAATGAGAGCCACTCACCATTCATCTTTGCCAGAAATTCGCACGCACGCTCGACTGGAGATGCAAAAGACAGCAGTTGTCCCCCATGACTGGAGGAGGCGCTGACCAAGTCAAGAGTGGGCCCTAGCCGGCTATACCGTGGTTCAGGAGTCTGGCGCCTGTGTGTCTGGGAGAGAAGCATTCACCTGCCTTGCCTTGGTCGTGGAACCAGAGGTACCACCGGACACAAGTGGCCACGGAGGGTGTATGGACTGGCTGGGTCGATGAGTGGGCTGGGTCGGTCTTGAAAAGCTGGCAGTTGGACAAGTCTCAAAAGCCTGCCGGGGACTCCGTTTGTAAGAGACCCTTGTTCTTGAAAGTTCCTTTTACTGCCACAATGCAACTCAAGCACGGAAGGAAACAAACAATGACGAGGCTTCACAGAAGATTTCTCCCCGAGGGCTTTCGGTTCTGGTCTGTCGCAAAGTGAACAGGGTTCAATGATGACTGGACGGACGGCTCCAAGTGGGAAAGGCTATGTCACGGGCGCTGAGGCGTGTTGGAAGATGAAAGGGAACCATTGTTGACGCTTGTACAGGTTCTGTGCGGTTACCTGTGCTCATTGTTCCCCACTCCTCAGTCACACAATAGGAGTTTTGAAGCACATCCATTTCGTCTTGAAGTGGTCACTCTGTCTGCTTGCACGTAGCCTTTGACAAGCTGTGTGGAACGGGGGCAGGGTGAACTGTAGAGGTGGCCGCTGTGACGAAGTGGTCATCGTCATGGACTGACGATTGGTCGGACGCGGGTTCGAACACCGTCAAATAGTTGTATGCCATCGTGGAAGGTTTCGGAGTATGGAATGGGTTCGGTTTGAGCGGCGTGTGTGTGTGTGTGTGTGTGTGTGTGTGTGTGTGTGTGTGTGTGTGTGGTATTGTATTGTATTGTATTGTATTCTATTTTATTCTATTCTATTTCATTACTCTTTTGTCACAACAAATTTCTCTGTGTATAATTCGGGCTGCACTCCCCAGGGAGAGCGCGTTGCTGCACTGAGAGCGCCACCCTTTTTTTTTCTTTTTTTTTTCTTTTTCTTGTAAGTTTTTTCTCTCTTTTTTTAAGTTTTTTCTTCTTCTTTTGTAATTTTTTTTCTGCCTGCAGTCTTATTTGCTTTCCTATCGAAGTGGATTTTTCTACAGAATTTTGCCACTGATAATCCTTTTGTTGCCGTGGGTTCTTTTACGTCGCAAAGTGCATGCAGCACAAGGGACCTGGGTTTATCGTCTTATCGGAATGACTAGCTCATAGACCACACTCAAGGTCTAGTGAATGGGGAGAAAATACTGGCGACCGTGGGATTTGAACCACTGCGCTCAGATTCTCTCGCTTCCGCGTCACCACAAGGCCAACACTCCACTTGTGTGTGTGTGTGTGTGTGTGTGTCGTCAGCCCACGGCGCTGACCACTTAGCCACTGTGTCTAGTGACTTCAGGTTTTCTGGCTTTTCATACAACAGATCAGCGCCCAGAGACATAATCATACGGTCCAGCAGTAGGGACGAAAGTGAAAAAAAAAATCTGCTGATTATGGACTTTTTTTTTTCCTTCTTTCCTAAGAAAACAAAGTCAGGGGGTAGCAGAGCGGATGGGTGGTCGGAGGAGGGTTTTGTGGCGACCTTAACCTCTCGCCCGCCAATGCACTGTGGCCAATCACTGAAAATATAGCCGTCTACAGCATAAATTTTTGCCTTCGGGTGCTAAACAGTCGGATGTGTCGCGTCTTAGTTTTGATTTTGTACGCTCATACAGTTTTATTGATTCGCTCTGCCTTTATCGTCACCAGCATAAAGGGAAAGCACCCACAAGTACACACGCTGACGACACCGAACAACAACTCTTTCAGAGCCCAGTCTCCGTGCTCATTGGTCATAAACTTTTGCTGTCGATTCCAGTTCGACCCCATGACCCAAAAAGATGAGATTGTCATGGTTGTACTTACCAGGTGGAGGCGTCTACGTATACTTTTAGTGGACTCTTTAGGGTGTGGTGTATCACACAAAAAGTTCAGCGGAAATAGTTCATGGCCCGTGTAAACGCGGAAGAGTAAGGCCCGAGGTTTTAATCCCGAAACATTATCGTGTTCTTAGGGACAGTGGTCAAGCAAACACAAAGGGATTTGTTTCTCTGTCAGGGCCGGCCTGTGGACTGTTATGAAGGCAATAACCGTTATGGGTTTCTTGATATTAAACTGGCGTGCTGTCACAAGAAACACACGTTGTTGGAGGTAAATCACTCCACTTTCTAGGTTCTCTGCGTGACCCTTATATGCGTATTATGTCCTTAATTTCCTTAACATGGCCCGTCAGACTACGGGAATTATTTTACACATGTACGTAAACGCAGACACGCAAACACGTACACAGACACACAGACAGACATACATACACTCATTCACACACCAGTTACTACAACAGTCATTCCCCGCTCCCCCCTATTCATTTAAAGTGTATGTGTACTAACGACGACAGTCAACGTTTGAACTGTACATTATTCCAATCACACAACAGTCTTAGATGTTGTTTTATTTAGGTTGGGAGGAAAACGCGAAGGCTCATCATCATCATCATCACCATCTCTCTCTCTCTCTCTCTCTCTCTCTCTCTCTCTCTCTCTCTTTCTCTAAGATTGCAGGAGAGCTAATAGTCTCGTCTTAACCGAGAGAAGATTATAAATGGACTCTCTCTAATCTAGCTAGTTAGATAGGTAGCCAGCTATCAAGCCAGCCTTTTAGCTGTCTAGCTGTCTATATATGTACTCTCCTCTCTCTTTATCAATCTATTTGTCGATCCATCACTATGGACATTTATCTACGTGTCTATCTGTCTGTCAAAAAACACAACAGCTTGAATACTCCCCTCACAACACCTTTTCATTATAAACGCATGTACATACATATTGCCCGATACGAAGGGTTTTGTTAAACTTAACGCCAAACACATCATCAGCAAAGGAAATATACCTGACGACACATTATTTCAAATGAATATAAAAAAAATATATTGGCATGTTTGTTTAACAGCCAAGGCTCTGAATTTGAAGATATATGCTGTACATTTCGGTAATGTCATAATATGATCTGCTGATACTTGTTTGATTAATCCCATCTGTTTTATGTCCCCATTGTCACAATGGTTTTGTGAGGCACACGATTTCTTTGAAGATCAAAACATTCCCGGCGGTCAAACAGGAAATCAGTTTACATGAGAGAGAGAGAGAGAGAGAGAGAGAGAGAGAGAGGTGGAGGGAATGCAGAAAGGGAAAGAGAGGTACAGAGAAGAGAGTTCCAGATAAAAGTGATCTCCGTGTGGATTTGCAGAGCAGACCTATATATCCACGGCAGGAAGATGTGACGATGATATCAAACAGACGTATGTTACGTTTAAACTGTCGTCAAAAAGGTTGTCAACTTACTTAAACAGTTCACACGCTCGCGCAAGTAGGAGGCATCCTCCCCGCTGCTCACCCCCCCCCCCCTCCACACACACACACACATGCACGTACGCACGCGCGCACACATGCATATACACACACACACACACACACACACACACGCACGCGCGTGCGCGCGCGCACACGCACACACACACTCACCCTCTGTCTCTCTGGGCGTGAACGGATCGCTTTCATCGTGGGGGTATCCCCTTACCACCTTGTGTTCACAAAGCGTGTCACTCACCACCCCGCTGTAGATCACTGTCGGGTCAGGTGTCGATCTCTTGTCAGTCCGCCCATGTGCAGCTCAGCAGTGTGTCTTTTTTATGATAACACCTTATCGATAGAATCATCTCCTTATTCTGGCAACTGTTCAGTGTCGCAGGATGAGCTAGGTGATAAATCATTGAACGGGTATTTGTCTGTAAGCTTGCTTGTGGCTTTGATTGTCCGGGATGTTTCATATTATTATCACAAAGCTATATGTAGAAAACGTGCACAAGATACGGTTATTAGGGGTGTGGGGAGTGTGTGTGTATGGGAGGGGGGGTGCGGAGGGGGGGAGGAGGGGGGCAGTGAAGAAGGCACTTGAAGCACTTAAGAAATGATAAATAAATGAATTAAAATGCTGGTGCTCCATAACCTGCATGCAACTGATTAAACACACACACACACACACACACACACACACACACACACACATTCAGGATAATGTATGCTATTTACAAAATAGGAAGGATCAACGAAAGGAAGATTCCAAATGGACTTTGGTTCAAACTGTCAGAACTTTGTCGAAGTGACAAATGATTGTTCAAAGTATTGTCTTATGAGAATGGGGTGTTTGATGTAAAGTGGTCAGTGAGTTTTACTAAGGACTGTCTCGTGTTTGGACACTGGACACGTTTTTGAAGACATGCTGTGTGTGTGTGTGTGTGTGTGTGTGTGTGTGTGTGTGTGCGGAGGGGGGGGGAAGGTAAGTGGTTTGCGGTTTATTTCCCTGTTTTCTCAGAAGATTAAACTGACAGTATGTGCTTTTGTTTTCTGTGTGTTATAAACTACGGTCAAGTAATTGGTGTCAATGCTTTAAAATGTGCTTCGAGTCTTAAGCTTTGTTAGACGTTTCTTTCTTGCATATTTTGATAAGAAAGTATTCCTAACAGTTCTTGGAATTTTTTTCTTCCTAAATACTCATGAGCTGAGGAGAAACGAATGGGATGTGAACGAAAGAATGCGATTTTGTGGACACAGCTGGCTGTGAGCTGGTAAGCCCCGTCGGCTATGTGCTTGACGACAGTGTGTGTCAGACTGTAGTCAATGACTTTGCCGCGCGTTTTCGTGAAATCCCTACCTTCAAGTTGAATGAAGAGGTGTTTCCATCCTTTATACCTGTCTCTCATGCACATGTGTTGGGGAACTGGAGGGGGAGTGAAAGAGGAGGAGAGTGGGAGATTGGGGCAGACTGTTTCTGGCCAAACGGTGTCGTGGAGGGGGAGTGAAAGAGTTGGGGAGTGGGAGGTTGGGGAAGATTGTTTCTGGCCAAACGGTGTCGTGGAGGGGGAGTGAAAGAGGTGGGGAGTGGGAGATTAGGGTAGACTAGTTCTGGCAAAACGGTGTCGTTGAGGGTGGATGGAAGAAGTGAAGAGTGGGAGACTGGGGCAGATTATTTCTGGCCAAGTGGTGTCTATCCACCCCAGGGGTGTTGTCTGATTGTTTGGCAAAACCATTACGCGCTGAACCACGATCTGAAGAAAACTGATGTGAACAGGTGTGTTACACGCTCGTTAATCTGCTCTTTGGATTCGATGTTTAGTAGATTCGATCCTCTCTGCTGAGTTCTACAATGGTTGTGGCTGGACACTTTGGGGATGAAAGAGGCGGAGAGAGGGAGGCTGTGGGGACAGTGGGTTGTCAAGTGGTCTTTGTTTGCGGTTCTGAATTTGTCTGTGTTGTTCGGCTAACTCTTCTTACCTGTCTGTCTGTCTGTCTGTCCTCTCTATGTGTGTGTGTGTGTGAGAGAGAGAGAGTGTGTGTGTGTGTGTGTGTGAGAGACTCTCTCTCTCTCTCTCTCTCTCTCTCTCTCTCTCTCTCTCTCTCTTTCTTTCTTTCTCTTCGCTCTCCAATGTCTTGTTAAGCAAAGTATTCTGTCAGTGGTTGCTCATGTTCTTGTTTTAAGATAGGTATATTATGGCCCATTATTTCACCTGACTTTCATCTTTATTGCGTTCTCATTCTTGCTCACTCACAGTGCGCACAACTGTGTATTGATATCAGTATCCACGTTAGGGAGTAAGACAGGTATATTATGGCCCATTATTTCACCTGACTTTCATCTTTATTGCGTTCTCATTCTTGCTCACTCACAGTGCGCACAACTGTGTATTGATATCAGTATCCACGTTAGGGAGTAAGACAGGTATATTATGGCCCATTATTTCACCTGACTTTCATCTTTATTGCGTTCTCATTCTTGCTCACTCACAGTGCGCACAACTGTGTATTGATATCAGTATCCACGTTAGGGAGTAAGATAGGTATATTATGGCCCATTATTTCACCTGACTTTCATCTTTATTGCGTTCTCATTCTTGCTCACTCACAGTGCGCACAACTGTGTATTGATATCAGTATCCACGTTAGGGACCACCCTGAGATTCACACATCTTGGCCATTTGTCATCGGATCGCCTGGCGCTGGACAACATAGAAACCGAATGGACGGGGGAGCTCTGCAATACAGACATACAGCATTGTTCGTCCCAGAACAAGGTGAGAGCAGAATCCGGCTGTGTGGCGGGTCACTCGGTGCTGAGTAGCAAATTATATCCTCTCGCATCACTGACGATATAATATCACTGGCGGTTTGAAGGTCGCGTGCTTGGCAATATCTCTGCTCATTATTCATCGTGCTTCGACAATGTTTGAAAACCTCTTTGAGACGGTGTAAAGCATTCCTCTCCTCTAATCCGATCAAGTGTCTTAAAAAAAGTTATTGGGAAGGTGTGTGAGAGGGGCTGTGATGTGTGTATGGGTGGGGGGAGAGGGGGGGGGGCTTGGAGGTATCTAGGTTTCCTTTTCTGTTTTCAGGGGTCGGGGAAAATCCTTGTGTTTAACAGGGGAAGAAAGCCAAAACTGAACTTCCCCGTCGGCGGTGCTAACATCTACAAGAACTCAAGCAGCCACTGCAGTGAAATACTTAGCGTGTCAGACTGATGATTCGGGGGACATTAATTAAGCTGAATCTTGGCAGCTGTTCCTCATGATCAGGTCTCAGGTCAAACTCGGCTCGGTTGAGTTGGTCAAGACAGAAGAACCTGGACTGAAGAGTGTGGCTGAGTTCGCTTCCCTTTGGCAATAAGCCGTCCGTTGGTGGCCTGAACAAAGAAATCTCACACCGATTGTCTAAGGCCAGCGGCTGACGTGGATGGCCGTGGGCAGAGTGTGGAGATAGAAAAGCATCGCCCAGGAAACAAGGGTGATGCCTTCAAGGCTGGCGTTCTCTCCTCACTAAGACAGCGAGACATGGACTTTCACAGCAGGCCTCAGAGGATCAGTTTCAAGACCCTTGGTATCAATTGGAAAGCACTCCTGAACCTTCAGATCCTTAGTCATGCAGACTTGCTTGGTACTGAGGCCATACTTAAAAGCACAACGAAGTGGTCTGGTTTCGTTGTGAGATAGGAAGGTGGTCGTCCTCCTGGGCACCTCTTTCGCTTTGACCTGGCTGTAATGACTCGCCAGCAGGAGGGTCAGACGAAGCCTTACAAGGACTCCCTCAGAAACTACTCACGTGTCTGCAATACTCCCACTGCTGAATGGGGAAAAACTTGCCGCGGACAGCAAAGGCTGGATGAAGGTACACGCGGGTGTGTGTGTGGGTGGGGGGGTGCGTGTGGGTGGGGGGGTGGGGGGGTGGGGGGGTGTCTATGTGTGCGTGTGCCTTTGTGTGTGTGTGTGTGTGTGTGTGTGTGTGTGTGTGTGTTTCTCTATGTGTTTCTGTATCTGTGTCCGTGTGTGTGTGTGTGTGTGTGTGTGTGTGTGTGTGAAAATTTCAACCAACCGACCAAAACCAAATCAAGGAGGAAGAAGCATTTTTCATAGGCTTTAGGATACACACAATCTGCGAAAAGACGACATGTACAAGTCATTCTTTGAAAAACAACAAAGGTCAGTGATTTAAATGAATTGACCACTGAGCAGATGAGCCCGACCAAGGTAGCAGTATACCATTCATGAATTAATGTTGTGAGTTGAGAAAACCTGAGAGTATGCTTTACATGTATGATTTACGTGTGTGTAATGGTAACTTGGTACATAATAAAGCAGACCAGGAGATCTGGTCTATACAAAATCACAGGGAAAACCAGACCCCTTGAAATCACCACACAATTAAAAAGAGAGCGAAGCGATTACTGTGTATGTGCGCGTGTGTGTGTGTGTGTGTGTGTGTGTGTGTGCGTGTGCCTTTGTGTGTGTTTATTTGTGTATATGTGTGTGTGAGAGAAATCCACTGAATTTTTTCTGATTGAATTATTGAGTTTAACGACTTGTTGGATGACGCCCTTGGTCAGGTCATGTTGTTCAGTACGTGGGTCTTGGAAGTGTGTTGAGCCCTTTCTTTCCCTTTTATTGTACAGTCCACCTTTTCTATGTCGATCACTTGCCTCCTTACCTCCCCTCTCCTCCCTTCCTCACCCCTCTTTCCCCCCTCTCTCACTCCTCCAACCTACCCACCTCCGAGAAAAGCGTCATGCCGTCTCACCTGTAACTCACGATTCACACACACACACCACCCAACACCCTCTCCATCAGCCCTTACCTTTTCTTCCCCCCCCCCCCCCCCCAGCCCTTCCCCCTCCCTCCACCCCCCACCTTCCCGGCCCTTCTCTGCCCTACCTCTCCACCCACCCTCCTTTCTCCCCCTCCCCTCCTCCTCCTCCTCCTCCTCCCACTGCCCCATCTCGTGTGAAGTGAGCTGTGACAGGCCCCGCCCCCACCCTGCCGTGTCTATATGAGGACGGAGGGAATATTTCCGTTATGCATTCGAAGCCAGGCGGCAGAGAGTGAAAGGGAGAGGCTTTAACTGGCGGAGGGCCAAGCGTGCGGGCACACCGCCTTGACACCCACTGCGACGCGGAAGGCAGAGACATCTGGATTAGTGTGTCCCGTACCCCGCGGAGTTTTTTCTTCTTCTTCTTCCTGGGGAGTTGAGTTGAGGATTCAAAGACTTGTCTCCTGTGTATGTGTGCCAGTGCTGACTCAAAGCAGCGTGTCGGGTTTCTTGCTACCCGTGGGGACAGCTACTCCGTACATCTAAGGCTGTGCTGTGACATCTGCCAGATGTTTCACCAGCACGAGGTGTTTGGCTGAGGTAGGTTTCAGAGAAAAAAAATTATCCATCACGTTTCTGTCGAACGGTGTATGGGTGAGTGAGTGTGCGTGCGTGCTCGAGGTTGGGCTTTGTACAGTGAAAAACGTTCGTTTTCGAAGATTTTCAGAAAGTGTTTCTGGTAGATATAACATGAAATGATTGATGATTGTCCTGTCTTGTGTCATTTTATTATCGGTACGTTTTCTGGTTTGGTTGTTTGCAGTGATGAGTGGATGGCTGTCTTCCGTCTTCCGACCCGTTCACCTGACGCTGTGCAAGGCAACAAGGGCGACCCTTTAATTGCTTCAGGAAGACTGGTGTGCTTACAGGGACCACTCTTAGTGAGTGATCTGCTTTCAATGCGTGTGGAGAGACTGGCCCACAACCAGCACTCAGCAGGACCGTGATCTATTGTGAAGGCCCTCCCACCCCTCCCACCCCGCTCCCATTTCCCGGGTGGTGACCCCGCCTCTCGTGATTGACTGCTGTGTGAATAGACAGTCCACTGTGGTACCCGTTTGTTGACAAGCCCAGCGGATTTTCTGCCTGTTGATGATCGGATTACTGTTCCACTTTGTTTCCATTCTTTGTTGTGATTGCGGGGCACGCTGTTTTGTTTTGTTTTGTTTTGTTTTTTGTTTTGTTTTGTTTTGTTTTGTTTTTTCACGTTGAATTATTCCTTCTCGTCTCGTCATCCTTCTGCCTGTGGTTTATGTAAATGAGATCGTGAACTGTAGTCCTTGACCGTCACGGCTGTTTGGGCTGGATTGACTCGAGAACTGTCGTAAAACTTTATTGAGCTGTGCTGTGTCTGTGTATTCACGCTTCCTTTATTAAAGGTACATATAGCTGAGAAACGGTCGGTAAACGTTGGCTGAGCTGGTAAACAGTTTAAAAACAAGAATGAAGCTAAGAGGTAAGAAGCAGATGTAAAGATTACTCAGAACCCGTTGTATTCAATGTGCTGCGAAAGTGTGTTCCCCCACTGAGACAACGAGGTCATCAGTGAAACAGCAATCATGCTGTCCCCGCTGTCCACGATGGGCAAGGCCAACAGTGAGGGAACACACGGCCGAGGTTCCGGGCAGCACGTGCAGCAGAGCGAGGACACGGCCAGCCTGCTGCACTTCATCGACATGGCGTCCAGCAACATCAAGCTGGCGCTGGACAGGCCCTACAAAAGCAAGAGGAAAGTCAACCACCGGAAATATCTCCAAAAACAGTTGAAGCGGTGTGGCGACTCCCCCACAAAGAACGGGGGTGGTGCCGCGGAGGGAACCAGCAGCAGCCTGAAGGCCTACCGCAAAGAGGCGTCCCAGATAGGACTCCAGATGAAGTCTTTACAGGCACTGTTCGATCCCAGGACGTTGAATGAGCCACTCGGTGGGCTCAGCACTAACCCGGCCTCCGGGAAGCGACAATGCCACCAGACAGCTCCTCTGAAGAGTCGCAACCTTCCTCCTTCGTTTTTTGTAGAACCAGCTCTGAGAACGTGCAATGGAAGCGATAGCGATTTTATGATGTCTGTGTCTGTGCCGGGACAGATTCCTCCTTCAGCCCACTCTTTCCCTGTGAGTTGTGACTCGGGCCTGACCACTGGCCCCGGCGGTTTGCCAGCGCTGCCGTCAGACACGCTGGAGTCTATCCTGGGTCACTCCGACCTCAGCGATCTGCTGTGTGGACCCTGGCAGCAGAGAATGTCGGCCCCCACCTCCTATGAGAGCAGTGTGGGCACGTGCAGCCCCAGATCCCTGTCTGACTCCTCTGACGCTTACTGCACCCCCTCCCCGGGCCCCTCCTCAGCCTCTGCCCGCAGCCCCTCCTGGTCCCCGGGGTTCCCCCCAACTCCTGCCGCACACTTCGCTTCGGGGGCCGTGTCCCGGCAGGAGGATGTCCACCCCATGCATTCCCTCTCACACAAGGTATTCATGGCCCCAGGGCTGGGTCAGGTGTTGACAGACAGACGTACTTTGCAGCATCAACAGCAACAGCAGCAGCAGCGGCATCACACACATCCGTCACATCAACATCTTCAAAACCAAAGACAGTGCGATTCACACCTGTACCATCACTCACAAGACGTGCCCCCCATGGAGCTGCAGCAGGCAGTACCCTTCGGGAATCCAGCCGCTGTCCACAGACTTCCGTCTGCCGTGCCTCCTCTGCCCCACTCCTCTGAGTTCCAGGACTTTCCTTCCGTAGTCCCCACCGCCTTCTTCAACGACCAGACGCAGCAGCAGCAGCAGCAGCAGCAAGCTTACGACGAGCTGCCCACGTTTCCTCAGGCCTTCTGTGTGGACAGGGGGCCGGACTGCTTCAAGGGCTACAACGCAGCCAACGAACAGGGGCAAGGCTCAGAGGGGTGGGCCCCCAACCTTCACCCACATTCCTCCTACAACTTCTCGTATTGAGTTGCTGTGTCCTGCGTTATTGTGCCAGAAACAGACACGCCATTGTTACTCGCCCCTATCCCCCTCCCTCTCCTCCAATACAGAAGGTGGGTAAAAAGAGAGCGAGCTTGGAAGAAAGAAAGAAAGAAAGAGAAACAGTGCTTCCTTCTTTCCCGTCTCTCTTTTCAGATGCGGATATTGTGTTGTGACAGCAATGGGGGAGAAGACTATGCAATGAAAACTACGTTGGTATGTAATACTCCTCTCGGCGTTATTGTGGGCAGCGTTTTTTCTTTTTCTTTTTTTTTTTTGTGGGTGTTTTTGTTGTTGTTTTTTTGCCTCTAACTTTTGACTTCATGATTGATTCTCGGCATGTTCTCATTTTGTTTGCTGTGTTTCTGTACGTCTGAAAAAGCTATTAATGTGCTTTTTGTGCTGTTGTTTGTTATTGATGTATGCATATCATATAATTTACCCATACAGCTATTAAAGATCATTCGCCGTGTGTGTACATGTGTTCATGTCTGTCTGTCTGTCTGTCTTTCCGTGTCAATACACAGAGAAGCTTAAGAATTTAAATAAAAAATGGAAAAAAAAGAACAAGAAAACAAATAAGCTTTGCAAAAACAGAGGGGGGGGGGGGTGGATTCTGCAGAGTTTTGTTCTGAATAACGTAGAGACCCGGCTTTTAAGGCATCCTCAATGACGTAGCCTCAGATGTTCAGGGCGATTCTGTCACTGATGGTACAGTATTTCCAAAGCTAGGCATACTAATTGATCTCGAATACTGCACACACACACACACACACACACACACACACACACACACACACACACACACACACACACACACAATGCTTAAATTCAACAGGTGATTCACTGTTCGAATGTACCACTATCAGTCACATTCTGCGAAAAGATTGGATGTAAAATTTAAGGTATGTCACCCTATTTCAGTGCACCATGCCATGCTCTTGCCAATGAACAGTGAGGCTTATATGTTGGATACGAATACAAAGTTTTAATGTCTACAATGTCTTCATGTTGTTTTGGTTATGTTACTGTTGTTGCTGTTGACGATGATGATGATATGTTAGCACATTGAACTTCTTCTCTTTGTTATTGGAATGTGGTGATTTCTGGTAAGATAATAGTAATGAACGTGATAATTATTATTGTGAAAAACAAGACAAAACAAAAAAAAGCGAAGACTGCGGAACAAAACAAATGATCGCAGACACCACAGAACGCATAGCTGAAATAAATCGGGGTACGCTGTAATGTTAACCTCCACCCCAATCCCCAGTCCTTACGTTCGACCATAATTCAGTTATTTTCTGAAGCATGTAACCAACAATGCGATTATAAGAAGACACACAAAGGGACAACTGAAAAGCAGAAAAGACAAAATCACATCAACAGTAGGCTAAGAGAGTGGTTTTGGAGAAAAAAAAAATTGTTTTCCCGAAATTTCGGCGAACTGACAACATACAGAAGTTTTCCCACACTGACTGCGTGCCACGAACGGACACATTTACCTGGCATGACAGTGAAAATCATCTTCAATCACGGTGATTGTCAGTCCTTTGATCCACGTGCTTTGAAATGAAACAGAACTATTGGAAGAAGGTGGTTATTAGCATGCGCATGTGGCAAATAACACGTGCCATTGCTGCAGGTGCTATTTTCCAAATTTGAAACGAACCTCTGAAAACGAAATATGCTTGACTGAACAATGAGGTGAAATGGTCCATATGTGAAAGCCTATTCGTAAATTATACGAGTCAAATGGATTTTATTGTTATCAATAGATAATCATTATTATTATTATTATTATTATTATCGTGTTGTCTTTTTTGATTCAGTTTCATTCATATTAGAATGTGTTCACAAGGAACACAAAATTTCATTATTTTCAGTATAATTTGTCTTAAAAATTGCTTCCAAGCAAAAGTCTACTTAACGGACGCATGGATTTTTAGGCTTCTTTTCCTCGTGAATTTGTTAAAATGCCATTTTTTTTCTTCGACCCTCTCAAGTCATAATATTTTTTCTAACATTCATATTTATCGGAACTTGATTTTGATTGACTTTAAAGTTAAAAAAAATGTTGAAATGAGGAATGGGTTCAGTGAGTTTTAAGTTCAGCTGACCGTAAGGGCTACCTTAGGGCTAGATTAATGACAACAACAATAATATAGTGATAAACGTTGAATATATTATTATTATGAAGAATATTCATGATAAAAGCAGTACACTGCTTCAGCACTTGTATGACACGTTTGCATATCCGTGAAATATTTTTTCAATCTCAAACGAGTTTGGGTGGGCTCGGGCGCAAACTAATTATTTCAATTATATATATATATATATATATATATATATATATATTTAGATATGTTCGTATTGACCTACAGAAAATGAAGGACTGTTAGCGTGACTTCATTGCCCATTTGGTTGTGAAGTCTGTCTCTGTCTCTCTGTGTCTGTCTGTCTGTCTGTCTCTCTCTCTCTCTCTCTCTCTCTCTCACGATCTTTGTGTGATTCGCTGATCGGCTTAAGCCTGCGCAGCCCTTTTTTGAGATTTGAAGCACTGGAATGACAATCTCATATCGGTGGCATCTCTTACTTAAAATGCATTTATTCACTTATTTCGTTGTCTGTTCAGTACTTTTATTGTTAGATTGGGAAAGCAATGTTTTTAAGGAGGGAAATAACTTCAGTTTTGCACCTATTATGGGCTTAAAAGAAAGTAGTGATCAGTGTTTGGTGGCAAAACCCAAGTGGTATCAAACTGGCCAGCATTTCGATACATGAATGTGAATGCAACATCGGAGTGTAACATTCTGGTTGTTTGTGAGACTTTTAATTTGCAACTGCACATAACACACCGTGAGTTTAGAGGATGAGATGGCGGGGACGGCTTTAGTATAGAGGACGGGGGAATATCTACGAGTATAAGCTTAAAATCTCATTTTCCCTTTCATTTATTTAATTTTCCCGAGAGAAAAGTGAAAATTTGCTTGCAATTGTTTGGGATACTTTTTAACGTATCCTTGTTGATTGGTATTATTTTTCTATGAAAAAAAAATCAAACCAAAACATTTAAAATGTCACATATCTGTAAATCTGTACATTGCATCTTTATGTTGGCAGAACTTGCTAAGAAAATCAAAACGTTAAATTAACGGATGTTCTCTTGATTTACTCCTTCAAAATATGGAGAAGGGTGGTGATAGGGTGAAGATGGTTACAATTACACTCTAGAGGCGTTGTATTCACCAATGCCGTAAAGAAGTATGCAATACCAAATCACACACACACACACACACACACACACACACACACACACACACACACACACACTATGCGTGCATTTTGCATCGTGAGTTATAACTTATCGTTGTGAGAAGAAGAACCACACCATGAGCTGTGGTAATGATTATAATATAATGGTGGTGAGGATGATAACAGCAAGGAATGATGGTTAGAAGGAAAGTGTCTGGCTTTGTACGTCTAGCCTACCTGTCATCTACTCACGGCAAGCTGATGTTAATGGCAAAGCAACATTGCTGCTTGGTGCAGCGAACGTTACTGCTGCAGTTGTTCGGCAGACAGTGACCGCATCAGTGTATTTTTCATCGTTCAGTGCTTGACGAAACGTCAGCACAAGAGGAGGAGAATAATGGTACTGAACGCCTGAAGCCAGTTACACTCAACGGTTCGGTGTGAAAAACTAAAAGTTAACAGACATTTAATTAAACAAAGCTGCATTATAGGAAAAGGAGAAAAAAAAAAGAAGATAAAAAAAAAACCCAAAATGAAATTGAATAAGTTAACAGACACGGAGAACCGGAAGAGATTCTTTCCCACGACCTCTCACCTCAGTAAGATGAAAATAACATCGCCTGATGATTTCCCTCCATTGGTCATCTTCCCCCTCCCCGAACTGCACTTAAGTACGTAACCGGTACAAAATGTGTTCAGCTTCTTGTGATTAACTCTGAAATCTTTGCCGTTCAATTGCATGTCTACATGATTGCTTTATTACCATTATTACCACTGTTTGTGTGTGCGTGCGTGTGTGTGTACGCCTTTTTTGTGAGATGATGTACATCCATTCGTTTTCTTTCAGGGCATATGATTATATTCTGTTGTTTTTACTTTTTTTTCCTTTCATTTTCTTTCATTTATTGTTGCTTCATTTCTTCCAGTTGTATATCTGGATAATTGCTTTATTACCATTGTTACCACTGCTTGCGTGCGTGTTATCGTCGCATGTGTGTAGGCCTTTTGTGTGAGATCACGTGCATCCATTCGTTTTCTTTAAGGACACATAATTATATTCTTTTCTGTTTTCTTTTCTTTTCTTTTTTTGTGTGAGATCAAGTGGATCCATTTGTTTTCTTTAAGGACACATAATTATATTCTTTTCTGTTTTCTTTTCTTTTCTTTTTTTGTGTGAGATCAAGTGGATCCATTTGTTTTCTTTAAGGACACATAATTATATTCTTTTCTGTTTTCTTTTCTTTTCTTTTTTTGTGTGAGATCACGTGCATCCATTTGTTTTCTTTAAGGACACATAATTATATTCTTTTCTGTTTTCTTTTCTTTTCTTTTTTTGTGTGAGATCAAGTGGATCCATTTGTTTTCTTTAAGGACACATAATTATATTCTTTTCTGTTTTCTTTTCTTTTCTTTTTTTTATTATATTCTTTTCTGTTTTCTTTTCTTTTCTTTTTTGTGTGAGATCAAGTGGATCCATTTGTTTTCTTTCAGGACACATAATTATATTCTTTTCTGTTTTCTTTTCTTTCTTTTTTTGTGAGATCAAGTGGATCCATTTGTTTTCTTTCAGGACACATAATTATATTCTTTTCTGTTTTCTTTTCTTTCTTTTTTTGCGTGAGATCAAGTGGATCCATTCGTTTTCTTTAAGGAGACATAATTATATTCTTTTCCGTTTTCTTTTCTTTTTTTTCTTTTCTTTCTTTTCCTTATTTGTTGCTTCATTTCCTTGCCATTTTTTGTTTGTTTTTTGTTGTTGCTTTTTGCTGCGGATAACATAATAAATCAGTCCGCAATATTTTCATTTCTGTGTAGAAGGGCATTCATTTTTTTATCCTAAGCTTTATCAGTTAACCTCCATGCATGTGGGACGGACTGGAACTTGTGTTCAGTGTTTTGGGTATGCCATCATTCGATGCGTGTGCTGTTGTTCAGTGCCATAGGGATGGAAAATTCATGCTTGTGTGAAGAAGACTGATTCATGGCTTCATTTCTCTTCGGCCCATTTTCTGAACTTTTTTTTAATTTCATTATTATTATTATTATTTGTTGTCATTACGTATTTTCATGGTTCACAAAGACAAAAATTGTACCATGTCTGGCGTGCGTGTATGTGTGTGTGTGTGTGTGTGTGTGTGTGTGTGTTAGTTTACGTGCGTGCATGTGTTCGTGGTCTGTACTTGTGAGTGACTCGACTCCGGCGATTGTGTTGAGAACTCAAAAGAGTAGGACACAATGTTAGAGAGAGAAAGTGGGAGGGCAGAGAGAGAGAGTGGAGGGAGGAGGGGGGGCCGGTCATTGACGGCTGACCTACTTTCTCCTCTTCTCCACTGAGAGAGGTGCTGTGGACTTTTTCATGCCGTGTCTCACCAACTGCTACCACACGCAAAAATGAGCATGGAGAGAACGGTGGGCTGATATTCTGAATGTTCTGAGATAGCTGGGTAGCTGTATGATGTGGGGTTTTTGCTGTTGTTTGCTTTTGTTGTCCGTGAGGGTGTGGGTTCGAATCCCGCTCTCGCCCTTTCTCCTAAGTTTGACTGGAAAATCAAACTGAGCGTCTAGTCTTTCGGATGAGACGATAAACCGAGGTCCCGTGTGCAGCACGCACTTGGCACACTGAAAAAGAACCCATGGCAACGAGAGTGTTGTCCTCTGGCGAAATTACGTAAAATGAAATCCACTTTCATAGGTACACAAATATGTAAGCATGCACTCAAGGCCTGACTAAGCGCGTTGGGTTATGCTGCTGGTCAGGCATCTGCTCAACAGATGTGGTGTAGCGTGTATGGATTTGTCCGAACGCAGTGACGCCTCCTTGAGAAAGTGAAACTGAAACTGAAACTGTTTTTGTTGTTGTTGTTGTTTTTCTGTCTGTAGCGAGGAGCTAAGATCGGAAACACACCGAATGAATGTGTCTTCATTTGTAGCCTTACTGTCACTGAGTATGCTTTTTTTTTTCTTCTTTTTTATTGTTAGAAAACAGCTCTTTGGCTTGCTGAGACTGTTACACAAGCCAGGGATGAGCAGTCATCTTTTCTTTGTAATGCTCATAGTTACACAAGAAACACATGAGAGTGGATCCGAAATAAAGCTTGAACAATTTAGCTTCTAGTCTGGTCATGTATTTATAGACACGTTCGTGTAACTGAATGGATCATTGGATGGGGGCTGAGCGTACCGTGACATACTGTTTATTCGTAATTGGTCGTTTGTTCATATCTTCCTTCGTTCTCTCGTTCGTTCATGTATATGTTTGACAAATGCGTGTGTGTGTGTGTGTGTGTGTCTGTGTCTGTGTGTGTCTGTGTGTTGTTTTTGTTTTTGTTGGGGTGTTTTTTGTTTGTTTTTCGTTTGTTTCTTGTTTGTTTTTCCTTTCATTGAAAATAGTTCAAAGCCATCTTCTCATTGTTGGACCTTCCACACAAAGGCTTCAGTGATCCGTCAGTACTGAACACAGTAAAATAATGCCAGAGGACAGCCGTTGCAAATGGTGTGAGTATGTCTATACTCGGTATTTGAAGATCTCGAGCTTGACGAATTGAGGAGTGGAAAGGTCCCGCACAGTTGCTATAATCTGGAAGAAGAGGAGGGGCGAGGGGGGTTGTTTGTGTCCCATAGACTGTTCCAAAATACAGACCTGTGAACTCTTGGGGCTTTTAACCTGTTGTTGCTGTTAGCATAGTTTGACATTCCCCGTCGGATGGCATTTTTTTTTGTCGACTGCGTCAGAACTATAAACGACATGAGCTCCTTCCCCTCCCCCCCTCAACCCCCCGCGCCCCCCCCCCCCCCCTTTCCGCCTTTCCACCTGTCACCCCACGCCTCCCTCACTCCATCTATTCTTAGTTTTGCCAAGGCCATTTCTTACGTATTGCACCCTTTCTCAACGTCCATCTCAACTCGCACATCGTAAACCCAGAATGCAGTAAAGGTTCGATTGCTTTGGGTTAGCGCTTTTTTCTTTCTTTTTTTTTATAACAATTCTTCAAGGTCTGATTACTACTGAATGGAGATCTCTGAATGAAATTTGCAGACTTATACTTCGTACCATTAAACGAAGCAATGAGATAATGGTGACATGCAGACAGACAGACAGACAGAGAGATCTTTCACTGAAAAGCGAAAGTTGAGAACAGATTGAATCGACCATGATCGTGTTTCTCGCTGGGAGCGGGAGACAGCTTTCAACAAACAATCAAACTAGTATAAATACTCTGCAATTTCAATGCGCAAAGCCCAAAACAGAAACAAACTGGCAGAGAATATTAATCCGGGTATCAGCTAAAATGTGTTTGCGCGCTCGCGCACGTTTGTGTGCGTGCGCGTGTGTGTACGCGTGCGTGCGATTTTGTGTGTATGCGTGTGCGTACGTTCGTGTGTGTGTGTGTGAGAGAGAGAGAGAGCTGTTATCCAAGCTTTGGCGCCTCATTTGTTGTACAACCTTTGCTTTTGTGGTATAATAAGACCCATGACATTTGGCTTAAAAAGCATGACGATGTAACCACAGTTGTCAGAAACTGTTCAGTGCTTTGTGTAAATTGCGAACGCTTGTGTTGTGTATGATGCGAAATGTGAGATGATATAATATATGTGTATGCATTTGTGTGTATATGTATATGTATGTGTATATATGTGTGTACATGTGTGTGTATGCATATGTATGTGTGTGTGGTATGTGCATGTATGTGTGTATGTATATGTGTGTATATATATATATATATGTGTGTGTGTGTGTGAGTGTGTGTGTATGTGTATGGATGTATGTATATGTGTGTACATACATGTGTATGTGTATGTATATAGATAGGTATATATATATGTATATATATATTGTGTGTGTGTGAGTGAGTGAGTATGTATTGCACTGAATGGTGATCAGCAAGTGTTTTAGTGTGCATGGCCCATCAAAACAGAAAGTAGTGAGATGTCATCACCCTTTTCTCACATAGGCTTTCCTATTCACACTGTCCTCTTCTCATCACTTGACAACGGGCCTATGGTTCGAAACGTCGTATCTCACTAAGCACAGAGGATTCATCCACCACCAAAAAGGTGTTTATAAACTTTAGTTTTTTGTCTGTGAGACGATGGTTGTGATGAACGTCATTCGCGTTGTATTTGCCTTTCTGTCTGTCTGTGATATATCCTCCCTGAACGTTGTCATAACCACCGTATTCAATCATGTTAAAGAAATAAAATTCATTTTGCTACGACTTCAGTTGTGTTTGGCCTGAGCTCTGGTGATGAAAATGTACGTGTGTTTGTTTGTTGTTGTTTTATGTATGTGTGTGTTTGTGCTTGTGTCTTTGTGCATACATACATACATACATTTTTGTGTGTGTGTGTGTGTGTGTGTGTGTGTGTGTGTGATTTCACACACACTTGCGCGCGTTCTCGAAACAGAGAGAGCGGGAAAAGAGAAAGAGATTTTAATCCACGCGGCGGATACAGAAAAATTCTAGTACTTTTTGGACCAACTTGAGAGCTTACTGTGTTTCTCATGTTGACGGGCGCAAAAGCCGAGTGATTGAAGCGTTGGACTTCAAATCTCCGTATCGGCGCATGTTAGGTAAAGGGTGGAGATTTTTCCGATCTTCCAGGTCAACATATGTGCAGACCTGTTTGTGCCTGAACCACCTTCGTGTGTATATGCAAGCAGAAGATCAAATACGCACCTTAAAGATCCTGTAATCCGTGTCATTGTTTGGAACATATATATCCAGTATGCAAACCCCCGAAAACCGAGTATGGCTGCCTACATGCCGGGGTAAAAACGGTCATACATGTAAAAGCCCACTCGTGTACATACGAGTGAACTTGGGAGTTGCAGCCCACGAGCAACGAAGAAGTTTCTCATGTTGTGGTGATCTTTATGAAGAGCTTTTTTAATTTTGTAATTACAGTTCACGATCTTGCAAAAGTGATGTAAAAGACGCACCGATGTGTTAACAAAGGACCAACGAAGGCAATGATAAATGATAAAAAACAAAAACAAAAAAACCAGCGGCTGTTTGCTATACTTAAGAGAGGGCCATGGTATATGACTTCAGGCGCGCATTCACGCACACAAGCACGCGCAGACACACAGACACACAGACACACAGACACACACACACACACACACACACACACACACACACACACGCTTTTCTCCCCAGTTCTTTTAAAAAAAAAAAAAAAAAAAAAAAGATTAGCTCAAGCTTTTCCCAGCCATTCAAAACGCAGCCTTCCTTTTTATCAACCACTCTGAACAAGACCTGACTGCGTTTCTTCAGTCATCAAAGAACGTCTCATTCCCCAAGTCACAAGCGCATAAATTTCAACGGGGAAATGCACAGCGAACGGCAGAGCAGTACACGTTCACATGTGCTGATGGGTCTATTTGCCCACTCATTTTCTTTCTTTTTTTTTCCCCGGGTGTTGGGTGCCGTGGAGAAAGGGAGGGGGAGGAGGGGTTCACTTGGGGGAGAATGCTCTCGGTTCCAATCCCCACCTGTCAAATCTGGGTATGATAGACTCTGAAATAGCAGCACGTCTGGGGATTATGGTGCAGGTGTTTATTTTTCTGGTTCTGATTAAAGAACATGGAACGGGTCGACACACAGGATCCGGCTCACGAGCTGCGCGACGCGAATGTGTGTGTGTGTGTGTGTATGTGTGTGTGTCTGTGTCTGTGTCTGTGTGTGTGTGTGTGTGTGTGTGTGTGTGTGTGTGTAAGAACGAAGTCTATCAATGATTATTGAGGATTATTGAGCGCCATGAATTAATGATTTCGAAACAGGATAATACCTAGTATGCACCCATACTTCGTAAACAAATTATGGCTGCCTTAACAGCGGGGTAAAAACGCAAATTACACATGCAAAATCTCACTCTTCTTCTTAATAGCACTGATGTAACCTTGACCTTTGAGCTCCAACAGTGGCTTTCAAAACGATTTAATGTTCTGTTCATAATAAATGGCTGTACCGGATTTGAAACTGGGATGGGGGAAAAAAGCCTCTTCTCTTTTGCGCTTGCATGCCTTTTCTTCTAATATCCCATGTTGTGACTTTGAACTAATGTGGTCTCTGACCTTGAACTTCTGTGCCTTTACTACTATGTCTGGTGAAACTAGTTTGGACCTAAGAGTTTAGGTCTACCGAGGTTTTCTGTTTGTGTCTTGATGCGTTGTTTTGTTGTTTTTGTTTTGTTTGTTTTCCAAGCCAATACCTTGATTCACCCTGCTAATCATGTAGTCATGAAGGGCACAGGAAAGGTCGAATTCCTGATTACCATACCACCAAGTTTGGTTCTGAGCCCGAGAAAATTCCAGCATTAAAATATAACACGATCCCGCGCGTGGACGCGCGCGCGCACACACACACACACAGGGAGAGAGAGAGAGAGAGAGTGTGTGTGTGTGTGTGTGTGTGTGTGTGTGTGTGTGTGTGTGTGTGTGTTGATGTCAGATTGACAAATCAAGCAGTCAACAACAAAAAGACCATGTCATACATATCTAAAGCGATGGAGAAAGAAAACAGAAAAATAATATTAACCGAACCATAAAACCGCCACATTCTCAGTCAAATATACTCTGCTCACGCAATGGCGCGTGTCTGTTATTGAAGTAGAAGAGAGAGACAGAGAGAGACAGAGAGAGAGACTCAAAACTCAAATGACTAAATGACACAAGCAGCATGCTCATTTCACCAAGTGGAAAACACGCTTCCTTCATTCTCCCCCTCCCTCCCACCTCCTCTCCTTCCCTGCACACATTCATGCTTTTCACCAAATTCTTCTGCACTTCCTAAGGAATATACAAAAAGCAAAAAACAAAACAAACAAAAATGATACCTATCGGTGTATGTGTACGAATGCACAATCTTCGTGGTCTGCTGCCGAAGGATCACATTTACGAAAATCGGGGCCACCGACCCGATTAAAGAGAGACAGAGACACAGACAGAGAGAGAGAGAGAGAGATAGTACATTTCCGTTCAGACCCTAAACTCAGTCTGTGGCCAGCGAAGACTCCCTCCCCGAGCTAAGCTTCCCCAATAGAGAAATGAACTCGCCGTGGGACTAGACATAGACACTGGAATTATTAGTTGTCTATGGACTAGATCAGCGGCGCCACAGTTTGAGAAAGTCTCCTCAGACCCTCTGTTGAAAGGGAAAACGGTACTCGACACAGGTCGTCGTTGACACGTTCACAATTGCAAAACAGGGCGTGGTGCAGCGAACTGAGGATGGAAAAATAATCTCGGCTTAGGAACCGGGAGGCTTTGGAGGAGCGGAAGGGTGAGGGGACAGGAGGGTGGGGGGGGGGCAGGAGGAGGAGAGGGAGGGATCTCGAATCAAATTTGAAAAAGAAAGGGACAGGGAAGGGAAGGGGGGGGGGGGAACAGAGATAGAAATACTTATGCGAACATAGAATTGTGTATGTTCTCAAAGTTCTGATGAAAATGTCACCTCTTTGTGTCTTTCTGTCTGTCTGCCCCCACCCCCCACACCCCCTCCCTCTATCTCTTTCTTTCTCTATTTCTCTCTCTCGCTTTCTATGTAGCTCTCACTCTGTGACCGTCACACACATATACACATGTGCGCACGCACGCGCGCCCACACACACACACACACACACACACACACACACACACACACACGCACACAAAACCACATCACCATCTTCATTCGCTCAAGTTTACACACACACACGCGCTCATTCACGTATTCAGGGATACTGCTCTACACACAGAGACCAAGCGAAAAACAAAGGAACGTGCGCATAGAGAGAAAACAACAACAACAACAACAACAACAACCAAAAAACAAAAAACAAAAAAAAACTCCATTCAAGACTCAAGGCAATTCCGCTTCTGGTTTTGTTTTAATTGTTACGCACGGCAGCCCACTTAACTGACACCTATAAACTGCGAAGATTCCCCCCCACCCCCACCCCCACCCCCACACCCCCGAAGAGCAAGTCCAGATAAGACATCAACTTAATGGTCTGGCTCTTAAACAACACCCACTAAAGCAAGTTTGCCAAGAACAGAACTTATGCCTCCCTCCACACCGAATGCCTTCCTCCAGTCTCTCTCTCTCTCTCTCTCTCTCTCTCTCTCTCTCTCTCTCTCTCGCTCGCTCGCTCGCTCGTTCACTTACGCGCCTACACATTATATTCCAGACTGACATAGTTTATGGTCCTGAACATTACCACCCAGACAAAAATGTGTTTGGATACGATGGACAAAATTGGCAGTGTTCAGTGCTTACAACAGAGAATAACAGTAACTCTCTTTTTCTTTTCTTTTTTTTCTTTTTTTCTTAAAATTGTTGTTTTTAATTTGCAAATTCTCTGTTGTTGTGTGTAGGTATCAAACTGGAAGTATAAAATGATAATAATGATAATGATAATAACAGTAGTAGTAGTAGCAGCCGCAGTAGTAGTTGTTGTACTGGTAGCAGTAGCAGCAACAGCAGTAGTAGCAGCAGCAGAAGCAGCAGCAGTAGTAGTAGTAATAGTAGTAGCGCCGATCAACAGGCTCCATAGTAGCAGGGTTAATGTATCTGTGTGCAATGTGTCTGTGTGTAAGACACAGATCAGATTAGAATGCTGACAGATCAGATTAGGAGAAGGGAGGAGAGGGTGCAGACAGAGAGTATCAGTATCAGTAGCTCAAGGAGGCGTCACTGCGTTCGGTCAAATCCATATACGCTACACCACATCTGCCAAGCAGATGCCTGACCAGCAGCGTAACCCAACGCGCAGACAGAGAAGAGACGGAAAGACAATGACGGGCGCAATAGCCGAGTGGTTAAAGCGTTGGACTGTCAATCTGAGGGTCCCGGGTTCGAATCACGGTGAGAGCGCCTGGTGGGTAAAGGGTGGAGATTTTTACGATCTCCCAGGTCAACATATGTGCAGACCTGCTAGTGCCTGAACCCCCTTCGTGTGTATATGCAAGCAGAAGATCAAATACGCACGTTAAAGATCCTGTAATCCATGTCAGCGTTCGGTGGGTTATGGAAACAAGAACGTACCCAGCATGCACACCCCCGAAAACGGAGTATGGCTGCCTACATGGCGGGGTAAAAACGGTCATACACGTAAAAGCCCACTCGTGTGCATACGAGTGAACGCAGAAGAAGAAGAAGAAGGAAAGACAACACTCCAGAGCGGACAGACCTGTGACTGAGAGACGACACGAAAGAGACGAGGAAAGGGAGACATGGAGAGAGCTGGTTACCAGGTCATCAGTGGTGCCGCCAATGTCGGAGACTATGGGATAGAAGAAGCATTGGCAAAAGGAGGAGGAGAAGAGGAGGAGGAAGAAGAAGAGGAGGAGAGGGAAGAGGAAGGAGAAAAGAAGAAGAGGAGCAGAGGGAGGGGGAAGAGGAGAAGAAGGAGGAGGTGGAGGAGAAGAAGAGGGGGAGGAAGAGGAGGAGAAGAAGAAGATGAAGAAGAAGAAGAGGGAGGAGGAGGAAGAATAAGAAGGAGGAGGAGAAGGAAAAGAAGAAGAGGGAGGAGTAGGAGGAGGAGAAAGAAGAGGAGAAGAAGGAGGAGGAGGAGAAGAAAGAGGAGAAGGAAGAGAAGAAGTAGAACAAGAAGGAAGAGGAGGAGGAGGAGAAAGAAGAAGAGAAGAAGGAGGAGGAGGAAGAGAATGAGAACAATAAGGAAGAGGAGGAGAAAGAAGGAGGAGGAGGAGAAGAAGGAGAACGAGGAGGAGAAAAGAGAAGGAGGAGGAGAAAGAAGAAGGAGGAGGAGAAGAAGGAAGAGGAGGAGGAGAAAGAAGGAGGAGGAGAAGAAGAAGGAGGAGGAGGAGAAAAAGGAGAACAAGAACAAGAAGGAAGAGGAGGAGAAAGAAGAGGAGAAGAAGGAGGAGAAAGAAGAGGAGAAGAAGAAGGAGGAGGAAGAAAAGAAGGAGAACAAGAACAAGAAGGCAGAGGGAGAGGAGGAGGAGGAGGAGAAAGAAGAAGGAGAAGAAAGGAGAAGAAAGGAAGTATGTTGCTGAAACCTTCCTGAAGACGGTGCGGGTTACATAATCACCACAACAACAATTGCTGTTTTATCACAACTAGGCAATGTTGTGTTTGGGAGAAAATTGTCATCTGGATCTTTAAACTAATTAAAAAAACTGCTGGACGCCCGTCGTACAGCAACAAGACAACGTTCTGATGTATACCCACGTTAGCAGATGTGACATAGAAGGTCGTTGGGAGACTTCACATGCGTCAGGTAGTACTGGGTTACATGGTACCAGTAGCAAGGGCAATGCCACTGACATGACTGACATGCCTACGTAATCAGGAAGAAATAAACATATACCTACTATGAATACCCATGACCGCCCCCCCACCCCCCATCTCTCTCTCTCTCTCTCTCTCTCTATATATATATATATATATATATAGAGAGAGAGAGAGAGAGAGAGAGAGAGATATTTATTTATCTATATGCATATATATATATTGTGTGTGTGCGTGCGTGCGTGCGTGTGTGCGCGTGCGCGCGTGTGTGTATGTTGTGTCCGACTGTGTGTGGTCGCACACACCTTTCTCCATGTGCTGTATTTCCGTGTGTGGGTGGGGGTGGGGGTGGGGGTGTATCGCACACGAGCAACCCCATCACGCATATGTCAATGACCCGAAAAATATTAAACCATTACTCAAAATAATAGATTTAAAAAATGTATGTTGCTGTCAAGGGGCCATATTCATCACTGCATTAAGCAACTGAATGGCAGAAATCAACGAGTGAGAAATACGATTTTACTGAAAGCCGATTATATAAAAAAAATAAAATAAAATATAAATATAAAAAAGAATATGATTACATATAAAGTAAAAATTAAAAAAAGACGGAGAGAGAGAACAAGACAAGACAAGAAAAAAAAAAAAAAAAAAAGGTTCCAATTTTGAGAGCGGTGTTTCTCCGTCCGCCAAACTCCTTTCAATACAGCAGACACCTGCTAACAGGTGAAAGCTGATCATAAACACGGCATAATAGAAAGGTCTGAAACTGCACGCTGCGCCAATGTGTTGGGACAGCCAGCCAACCGTTCCTCCGTTTTTGTTGCTTTGTTTTGGGGGTGTTTTTGTAGTTGTTTTTTTCCTTCTTCATAGGGGTGGACGGGTGTGATTCAGGAGAAGATTAATGTAATGTGTGTGTGTGTGTGTGTGTGTGTGTTGACTGTCTGTCTGCCTGTATGTATGTCAGCAAATTGCTCTGGAGTGATATAAGCACTGAGTTTAAAATGTCTTCTTCACGGCAGACCATTGCTAACATTTTTTTTACTGTTCTGATCAGCTACTTTCATCCTTTTTCGGGTGTGGAGGATTGTGAACAAAAATAACAAAACAAACATGAAAAGTCACTGTTAACTGAATTGTATTAACAACACTCACGCAGCGAATTCAACGCCAGATTCTCAAAATACACACACATTTTCAAAGCATACCGAAAAAAGAAAACCCCAAACAATTTGTAAAATTGTTTTGTAAGTTCATCGAAATAGTTTTAAGAAGCTGGGCTTAAAGTTATACTCTTTCTTCAAATTTATTGTCTATGTTTACAAATTCTGAAACTGAAGAGCAAACGTTTTCTTGAATTTGAAGATGACAGTCTCCAGAAGAAAAAAGTCGGAGACAGCTTCGGGGAATCAATTTATGTCGTTGATTATTATGAGGACAGTCAATGATGAAATGAAACTCATCTCCAACTAATGTCAAATTACATTCAGAGCATAATCTTTCATCGCATTGTGTATAATGATAACGTCCGGTTTCAAATAGTAGTTTGTGACTGCTACAGCGAGCACACACACACACACACACACACACAAGTAGCCCAGCGCCAAAACTCTGACGTAAACTGTCATTCAAAGTTGGGAACAAGTAAACGTCAACGCCGTTAGACTGACAGCACAAAGAGAGAGTGAAAATAACCGTCCAAGTTCCACTGCCTTTTTTCAGCGCACGCGAACAGTGCAGGTCATGGATCAAGCGTTAGAAAATCAACAGACTGACTCACCAGAGACACATTTGAACCATGCAAGACGTCTATTTTTTCCAGTATTCAGTAGCAAGTGTAACTGTGTATCTTGCGAAAGGAAACCGTGAAATGCTGGTTTTTGAATGGAGAAAGGACAGTTGATTATTGAGAATGGGTGGGGGAATATGGGATCGCATTTTTTTTCCTCCCAAACGAAGATTTGCGTTACAGCGAGATGACAATATATTTTTTTTTTTTTTGTTTCGATTTTGATTTGATACGTTTTGTTTTTTGTTCGTTTGGGGGGGGGGGGGGGGTTGTTGTTGTTTTTGTTTGTTTTTTGGTGGGGGGTGTTGTTGGTTTGGTTTGGTTTGGTTTGTGTGTTTTTGTTGTTGTTTTTTTTTGTTTTGTTTTTTTGGGGGGGGGGTCTCAAGGCCTGACTAAACGCGTTGGGTTACGCTGCTGGTCAGGCCTCTGCTTGGTAAATGTGGTGTAGCGTATATGGATTTATCCGAGCGCAGTGACGCCTCCTTGAGCTACTGATACTGATACGTTGGTGACATAGGTGGGCCTTCAGAGCGTGGTATGGTGGAATAGTGGTAGCACGTCCGCCCAGGAAGCGAGAGAATTTGAGCGAATGGGATCTAATCCAGCACTACCACATCCCGCAATAGTGTTCTCCCCCTCAACTACACCTTGACTAGTGGTCTGGACGCTAGGCATTTTGAAGAGACAATAAATGGCGGTCCCATGCGTAGCATGCACTTCGCGCAAGTAAAAGAACCCATTGCAACAAAAGGGTTGACCCTGACAAAACTCTGTTTAATTTTTTTTTTTAAATTCTTTGATAGTAAAACAAATACAACTTCCAGGCCAAAAACAAAAAAGAAGAAGAAGAAAACAAGAATCTAACAATGGATGGTGCTGCACTGTTGCGACACGCCCTTCTTGGGGAGAGCAGCCTGAATTTCACACAGAGAAATCTGTTGTGACAAAAGAGCAATATTGGGTTGGTGGGCCTAACTGGGACTGATGCAGTCAAAGTAACCAGTTCAACGTGTGTATTGAACAGATAACAGGTTGTACGATCGTAAAATGTTGCTCTTTTGTTTTTGAAGGCTTTCTCCGATTGACTGCACCTGGAAAAGTTCGTCTGCCCTTTTCAACGTGTTTTCAACGGTGAAAAATAGCATGGGTGCCTGAGGGTAAATGCGAACGAGCACATCAAACCCAACTACTGCCTCCATTGATTTTAGGATTTTGAGAGCACGTTACGGATCTTGGTGGGCAGTAATACGCGAAGAGAAGAAAGAGCGCGGATTTAGCCGGAAATAGGTGATGTTTGACTGGTTCTTGGAAATGGTATCAGAACGTGGTCGAAGCCACAGTTCTAAAATTAGGTGGATAGTGCATGCCTTCTTTGAGCCCCTTTGCAAACTGAAGCCAGCGGAAGTGTTCAATCAGCCATTTTGCTACTCGTGTCAGTATTGCACGAAGCGGTAACTTCATATATGTCGCTGAGCGCTCAGCTGGATGCGATGGCTGCTTCACGGCAAGCTTTCACTTGTTCGCGGCGTAAGTTAAGCTGACGTTCCTGTGTGTGCCTCCACAGCAAGATTGCGCTACGTGTCACTGCGCTGTTTTCCTGTAATAACTTTGGTAAATAAACCATTGGCAGATATCAATCAAGACACAACATTTGACATGTCGTGGGGGCAAGCATAGCACGATTACATCGACGATACATGGTTGCAGTTCAGTAACTACCACCATTTAGCAGACGACTTCTCAACGGACTGACGGCCGGATACGAGAAACGATATGGCGTCTAGTTGGCTTCAGCTTTCCTGGCAAAGGAGCTGTCCTTCTATTTTATAGTCCAGTGGGTCGAAGCAGACTTTAAATCGTGAAATGTGTGTGGTGAAAAACGCTTCAAAGTGGGGCGGTACACGAACCGTTCGCAGTTACACGCTGTTAGCAATTAGGCCTACGTTTAAACTCAGTTCATCCGTTCTGTGATTACGTTACATTGTCAGTGCTCTGTGTTGAGAGGGACGCTTAAAAATATCACTGTGTGTGTGTGTGTGTGTGTGTGCGACACACAGAGAGAGAGAGACAGAGACGATACAGAGCATTGCAATGCGCAAACAGCTCTCGTGACAGCGAGATACATAGTTTTTCAGTTTATAAACACTGTCAACCGAGGGACTCAAGTTGTTAAGTTTAAACACAAGCCAGACTTTCTGGGATCAGATTAACATTATGATTTTCACATGCTTAGACATCTGGAAACTGAAAACTATGATTTTCAGTGATACGTGTCGAAAGCTTTGTGATCAGAATTCTAACCGGTCAACCTGCGCTCTTACCCACGCTCCACCCCACCCCCACCCCTCTCCCCACAGCCAACGTTTCCCACCATCACCACTGTATTTTTTTTTTTAATCATTGACCTAACCTTTTCAAATACAAAAGAAAAAAATCCGAAGAAATGACTGCAGAAAATTTACTCCAGGAAGGCTTGATTTTCTTCTTGCAGAACGGGATGGAGGGGCTGGGGGGGGAGAAGGGGCTGACAGGGTGTAGGGTGTGGAGCTGAAGGGGAAGAAAGACGCGGGGATGGGACACACTGGGGTGGGGTGAGTCATTGTTGGGGTCTGTACGTGACAAGTCCAACAACGAGACAGGCGCTTTGGGACACAGCATGGCATAAAATGAAAATAATAATAAAAAGTATCCTGTGCGGTTTGGGGTGGGGTTAGAATTCTGATTTTAACACACACACACACACACACACACACACACACACACACACACCAACACACACACACACACACACACACACACACACTCACACCCCTATCACACCCAACACAAAGGACGGGTCTTTGAAGTCCACGTGCTAACTCGAACCCTACCCACACGGTTTACGCTTCACAGCCCTTATTTGCCGAGGTGATAAGCAAAGCCTATTACGATCAGCAAACGCCACGCCGCGTGGCGACACAGTGAAAATTATCTTCCGCACCGGAAAGTACTAAAGCTAACACCCCCACTCACATCCCGCGAGAGCTGCGTGACGTCACACCAGGTGCTCGATTCTCAGTCTGTTGACTCGCTGAAGGCTCACACTCGGGGGGAAAAAAATCTTCGGAAGTTTTAACCTCTGTTGTTGGTTAGTTTGCCTGCTTCAGTCGCTTTAACTGTTGTTGGCCTGGGAAGTGTGTTGTTCCTTCAATAATCCCAGTGAGGTATCAAGACTCTCTGTGAAGACGTGAAATGTGTTCAGAGTATGCGATACGCTTTTATTAACCCTTCACCGTACTTCGTTATTTACCCACTTATTCCTAAGTCGTGGGTCCGCTGCCAGAACCATACTCGCTAAAGAAGCTGTTCAGCAGTACTCCCCAATGTACTGCCTACTCCTCTATTTGTACGTCGTGGGTCTCCCAGACCTTAAAGGATTAATTTACTGGTGCTCTATTATCTATACATCTTGGGCGTTTCTGGAAGATAAAATGGTATCCAGATAGGCTGCTTTTGTTTTTCTCCCTTCAAATGCAGGAAACGTTTGTTGGTATTCACAGTGTCGACGAGACAACCCGTTGTGGACAAGCGACTCATATAAGTCTTTGTTAATGAAGAAGTGGTCGCTTGTGATATTTCTCCCCCATTTTAGATAACCCTGCTTCTCCGAGACAAGACCCACTCCGTGGTTACGTATTGGAAAAAGAGTTTTTCTTCGCTGTTAAGCTAAGTGCGTTTTCTTCTCCTTCCCTTCTCTTTCCAAAGCGGTGAGAAAGAGAGAGGAGACAGAGAGATTTATATGATGGAAGAGAAGGGTGGAGGTGGTTTGACCGAGACACACACACACACAGAAAGCACTGCGCACACAAAGACTTCAAACAAGATGCATGATAAAAGATGAATTAGGTACTAGGTATAACAGATTCTTCAAATTCACTATCTCTCAGTGCCTCCGTAACTGTCTGTCTCCTCTTCCTTGTGTGTGTGTGTGTGTGTTTTACTTTATTTCTTTTTTGCCCATTGCATGCAGATATGTCTCAATTTGTTATCCAAAGATAAAGTATTCTTGAGTGTACATGTGTGTGCGTGTGTGTGCGTGTGTGTGTGAGTGTGTGTCTGTGCGCACGTCTTCAATTATAACACGTCCTTGAACGATGCCACTTTCTCTTTCGCTCCTGCCTTTGTCTGAGATGGCAGACACCACCACCCTCCCCCTCTTCTTCAGCTTGCCCCCTCCCATCCCCTACCCCCAGGTATAACAACGCCACACTGTCAACCATCGTTCATCCCTCATATCTCCCTCTCCCCACCCTCCTTCTTTCTTTCTTTCAATCCATACACACCCTGAAAGTTTTTTTGTTTGTTTGTGTGTGTGTGTTTTTGTTGTTGTTTTTTTGTTTTGTTTTGTTTTTAACATTTATTTGCTTATTTATCATCACTGTTGTTTTTTTATATTTTTTTATTTATTTATTTTATATATTTATCTATTTATTTATTTTATTTTCATTACTTTTTTTTTTAATTATAGTATTATTATTAGTTAGTTAGTTATTTTATTTTATTTTATTTTATCTATTTTTTTCTCAAGGCCTGGCAAAGCGCGTTGGGTTACGCTGCTGGTCAGGCATCTGTTTGGCAGAAGTGGTGTAGCGTATATGGACTTGTCCGAACGCAGTGACGCCTCCTTGAGCTACTGAAACTGAAACTGATAGTGTGTGTGTGTGTGTGTGTGTGTGTGTGTTTTAAGAATTTAAAACAAAAAAGTGGCCCTCCATCTTCATTCTTTCTTTCAATCCATACACACCCTAAAAGTTATGTTAAAAAAAAAAACAACAACAACAAACACTAACAATAATAAAGTGGGGCTGTGGGGAAGAGTGGGGCCCGATCGCGAGCTGTGGTCAGCGGCAGTTGGCGGGGAGGGGGGGGAGGAGGGGGAGTGGAATACCAGCAAGTGGCTCCCCGGACTGGTGGAGGCGTTGACAAAGTGGCGAACATGTTGACGAGAAGACTGAACCCATGATCACAACAAAAAAAAAAAAAAAAAAGTACAAGACCATTTGCATTTCCTGTAATAACGTTTGTGGAGGGACGTTTACAGGCCCTTATATCTATCTTTTAGCAGAGCGAGACAGGTAAGGGGCTCAGAACCTGCCCAGCTCCTTCGTAGCTTTCTTCTTCTTCTTCTTCTTCTTCTTCTTCTTTTCTTGGGGGTAGGGGGGGGGGGAGCGTGTTCGTTGTGGGGGAGGGGAGAGGGAGACCGTGATGGGGAGGGTATAGAGATCCAGGTCTTACCACACAACACAACCAATAGACTTGGAGGAATCTGGTGAACAGTTCTGTGCGGCACACCGATGACTCTTCTGGTTTTGTTTGTTTGTTTGTTTCTACATTTATGCAACGATCTCACCCTCTTTCTTTTTCGTCTTTTCATCCATATTTTTTTCTTCTTTTCATCCATATTCTTTCTTCTTCTTTTTGTTCTTTTCTTTAATCTATTACACATAATTCTTGTCATTCTCCTTCTATATTTTGTTGTTCTCTTTTATTTTCTTTATCTTTCTTATGCATCCTCTTTATCGTCGTTCTTCTATTCTGCTGATGCTTCTTTGTCCTTCCACTGTGAGAAAGGCGTAAAATGGCTATTTCGTGTTCCTTGCTCAAGTCTTATCAGTGTAAGACGTACGTGGACGTGGACTTTCTTTCAAAGAGGACCGCAGACTAACGATAGCACACACTGTACTGAGACTATCACTTTCAGTAGGCATTTTATGGGAACAGACGACATGGAATGTTAGGGATGGCAAAAGGAAGACAGCCTCAAACGCTGGGATTCTGCTGATACCTCACCTTTTTAGGATTTTACACTGGTCTGGAAAAAAATCTCCCAATATCTGTTTGAAAGATGAAGGATTACATTACTTCCTAAACAAGATTCACATAAAAAAAATAAATAAATTAAAAAAAATATTTAAAAAAAAAAAATATATATATATATATGATACCAAATATACATATACCGTGTAAAGACGCCTTCTGTGGGAGAGAACCCGTTAATGTTGCATTGGTAATACATTGCTATTAATAATAATAATAATAATTCATAACTCAAAACGCCTTACATCATCGAGCCAAATATAAAAATAACATAAAACATTACAACATCTCAATCCAATGCGTTCATAGAACGAATAAAAAACAACAGCATGATCCACCAAACAATAAAAATATCAAGTAAACAATGCTTTTATTAAAAAGAAATACATTCCATAAAAACAAATATTTTTAAACACACACACATATGCGCGCGCACACACACACACACACACACACACACACACACACACACACACACTCAGACTCATACATACGCGTGCGCGCCCAGACACATTAAATATATAAACTGCACTTAATTATTAATATCTCTAGCATAAAACTCCATGTGGTGAACAGACTTTGGACGATCCATTGTGCTGAGTACAGAAATATTTGCGGAAAAGGTGCGTTTTCAGTTCTGACTTTAAGGTCTGGAGATCAGGAGCATTTCTGAGGGAAGATGGCAAAAAATTCCAAATCTGGGGTACTTGAGCCATAAAAGACCTTTTCCCTGTACATTTTGAATTAGTTCTTGTGACTTTAAGTAACTTTCAGAACCGGATCGTAGCATTCTGCATGGTTCGCACGTTTCCAGCACAGAGGAGAGATACGGGGGAAGAGATTCATCAAAATGTCGGAAGACAAGTGTCGCTAGTTTATAGTGAATGCGGGACTCTATAGGAAGCAAGTGTAACTGATGCAAAAGAGGTGTGACATGATCAGATTTCTTTTTTGCTAGGACAAGTCGTGCAGCAATGTTCTGTACTTTCTGTAGTCTAATAAGAGTCAAATGTTTTACACATCTGTTGTCTGTACACATCTGTTGTCTGTAGTGTTTTAACATACGGAGCCGTGTGCTGGGGGGGAAACCTGACCAAACATGACAAAGACAGGTTGGAAAAAGTCATTAGGAAAGCGGGTGGGGTGGTGGGTATAAGACAAGACACCTTTAGCGACATGCACAATAGAAAACTGACTGACAGACTAATAACAATTTTGACCGACGTAAGACACCCACTACATGATGACATTAATAGCAGAAGGTCAGACA
This sequence comes from Babylonia areolata, assembly GCF_041734735.1. Classification (NCBI taxonomy): domain Eukaryota; kingdom Metazoa; phylum Mollusca; class Gastropoda; order Neogastropoda; family Buccinidae; genus Babylonia; species Babylonia areolata. Next base: position 34,046,039 of record NC_134882.1, read on the forward strand.
TAAGTGGTAGGTTTAGAGCTCCACGCGCAAGAACATCTCGATACATTAATTCATTTATTCCTACAGCCATTCGCGCACACAATCAAAACATCCAATACACTAAGTGAACCCTCCCACCCCCCAAGCCCCCTCGCCACAGCAACACCTGAACTTCATCAGCAGACGAGTGTATGGGAGTAGACATTATGCGTGCATGTGGGAATGAGCGGGTGAGCACGGGCAAGCAAGCATTTTTGTGTGTGTGTGATCGGAAGTGATTTTTAAATATTTTCTTATTTTACTTGGATTTCATGTATCTTAATGTTAATGTTCTAATCTTATTGGCGTGACATATGTTATGTGCATGCATACGTTGTTTGTGTGTGTGAGTGTGTGTGTGTGTGTGTGTGTGTGTGTGTGTGTGTGTGTGTGTGCTTTTTACTTATATATACGATTTATTCCCTTGATGTTTTTATTTATGTATTGTTGTACAATACCTTATGGTCTTAACGTGTGTGTGTGTGTGTGTGTGTGTGTGTGTGTGTGTGTGTGTGTGTGTGTGTGTGTGCATGTGTGTGTATGTGTGTGTGGGTGTGTGTGCGTGCGTGCGCGCATGTCATTTTTAGTAATCTTATACCCTTTTTTTGTTGGATGTTTTCATTTGTTAATATTGTTGTGCAATACCCTATTGTCTTAACATGAGTATGTGTGTGTGGGGGGTGGGGGGGTTAGTATATCGTCAGCTATTGGGAATTCTTATTTGACTAGTTTTAATCTCTTCTTATGTTGCGCATGATTTTATGCCAGTGTTTACAATGAGCCTGTGATTGCACAACTTAATTTCCATGTGGATTAATAAAGTGTTTTTGATTGATTGATTGAGGAAGATAGTAAACCTGCTAAGGTAGAATTGCAGTAATCTAGACTGGACAGGACAAAAGAGGAAACCAACTGAGCCATGTTTTTCTCCGTTAAGTATGGTCTGACTGTGACTAGCCTGCTGCAAAAGAAATGATGATAATAAAACAAAGTAGTTTATTTCTAAAAGCCTGTGATAACTTATGCGATCCGTCGGCTGCGTTTTATAATTGTATCATAGTTTCTCATCGACTTCGTTTTAATCCCCTTCACAGCCCTGGCCTGGAAGAATAATTATTAGCACACAAATTAACTTCTACAAACAATGATGCATCGTGGAACAGCCTGGTGTGTGTGTGTGTGTGCGCGCGCGTGTGTATGTGTGTGTGAAAAAAGGGGGGGGAGGAGGAGAAGTCAGGAAGACAGAACAGGTATAAAACGACTGAAAAATGCATAACTAACATGCAATTAAATTTAACAGTAACAATTCAATGATGATAGTAATTACTTAAACCATGAACACATGTGTGTGTGTGTGTGTGTGTGTGTGTGTGTGTGTGTGTGTGTGTGTGTGTGTGTGTGTGTGTGAATATGTGCCCGGCTTGCATGAATGACACGAAAGCCACTTGTAACGATGAAAGACTTAGTGACCATATAAGGGCAAAGCGCGTGCACAGGCCATGGTATGGGCAACTCATCCGCCTCCGAACAGGTCCCGCACAGCCACGCAGCACGAACACAGACGCTCAATGAACACGTCAGGAAAATAAAACAAAACAACGTGCGTGAGAGAAGTGTGTGTGTGTGTGTGTGTGTGTGTGTGTGTGTGTGTACGCACGCGCGCGCGTTAGCGTGTGTGTGTGTATGTGTACGCACGCGCGCGCGTCAGTGTGTGTGTGTGTGTGTGTGTGTGCGCGCGCGCGTGTGTGTGTTTCTTAATCTATTCAATGTCTTTTCCTTCACCACCCATACCCCCCACCCCCTCCCAATCACACCCACCTCTCACTCCAATCCTCCAAGTTCCCTTCCTCCCCTCTTGATTCATCCTTACCTTTTCTGCCCCCCGACCCCCCCCCCCCCCCCACTCCCTCCCACACGCCCACACCCCTACTAACCCTCCTCCCCCGCCCCCGCCCCCGCCGCCCCCACCCTCTTCAGCCAAACCATTCACAAACCGCCCTCCATTTTTTGTTTCTATTCGGCCCCTGTACGATTTGTGCCTATGTCAGGGGAGAGAAAGCCAGTGGCAACGGGAAGGATGGCTGCAGGAATGCGTGATGAGGCGTCCCGAGTTGTCGTTCGTGGCGGGGCCCTCAGCGGGACGTCGGTTAGTGTGTTGAACGAGAGCCAGCAGGTTGCTGATGGTCCTCAGTCCTCAGTCCTCTGTCCTCCCCCCACGTCCCCCCCTCCCCCCGCCACCCCTTCCCCCCCCCCCCTCCCCGCCCCTCCATTCCTCTCGTCTCCCTGTTTTGTCGGTATGTTTGTCAGTTTCTGTCTCTGTCTCCGTCTCGTTCTGTCTCTCTCTGTCTTTGTCTCGGTATGTCTGTCAGACTGTCTGTCTGTATGTTCTGTCTCTGCCTGCCTGTCTGTCTGTCTGTCAGTCTGTATGTATGTATGTATGTATGTATGTCTCTCTCTCTCTCTCTCTCTCTCTCTCTCTCTCTCTCTCTCTCTCTCTCTCTCTCTCAACCAACAGAGATACTTCCTCCCTATGGCAAGCAATTAATGAAATTACTAACAAGTCTCGTGTTAAAATTCAAAAACACTACACATGGTCGCCTGATGAATTCAACAATCACTTCCTAAACATAGATGAGTCAACAAAATCTAACGAAACACTGTCCGCGGAAAATTATAGTGTGCCATCCTCTCTTTTAACGTTCTGTAACAGTAGAATTAAATGAGAAGATTCCTTCAAGATACCTCCTCTTGCCGTCCATGAAGTTGGTGCTCTCATTTCCAGTGTAAGAAACAAAAAATCAATAGGACCTGATGGTATTAATGCTTCTCTATTTAAATTCGCTCTCCCTTACATCGTTGTCCCCCTTACATTCATATACAACTTGTGCATCGAACAGGGTATGATTCCCCCTGCTCTAAAGTCAGCAAAAGTTATTCCATTACCGAAGTCAAAAGGCACGTCTGATCTGAACAACTTTAGACTTATTTCGCTTCTGTCAGTATTGTCGAAACCACTCGAAAGACGTGTTCATAAACATCTTATGCAACATCTGGAGAAAAAAAAAAACTTTTCCATCCTTTGCAGTCGGGTTTCCGACATCGTCACTCATGTCAAACAGCGTTAGTCCATCTGTGTGATTCATGGTTGTCTGGCATC
>NC_134882.1:34054213-34056713 GCF_041734735.1 Babylonia areolata
CGTATATCAGGCTTTTCGCGACAGGATCATACGTCGGACTTTTCATGACACGATCATTTGTCAGATCATCTCAAGACAGTATCGTATTGCGGGAATTGTTTCTACGAGTTGTAATCTCATATCGGACTTTCTTGCTTGCAGAATCGGATGTCGGACCATCTTGCGACGGAACCGGATGTCGGACTTTCTTGCTTACAGAATCGGATGTCGGAATTTCTTGCAACAGAATCGGATGTCGGACTTTCTTGCTTACAGAATCGGATGTCGGACTTTCTTCCGACAGAACCGGATGTCAGACTTTCTTGCGACAGAATCGGATGTCGGACTTTCTTGCTTACAGAATCGGATGTCGGATTTTCTTGCGACAGAACCGAATGGCGGGATTTCTTGCGACAGAATCGGATGTCGGAATGGCAGGATTTCTTCCGACAGAACGGGATGTCGGACTTTCTTGCGACAGAACCGGATGTCGGACTTTCTTGCGACAGAACCGGATGTAGGAATTTCTTGCGACAGAACCGACAGAACCGGAAGTCGGAATTTCTTGCGACAGATCCGGATGTCGGACTTTCTTGCTTACAGAATCGGATGTCGGACTTTCTTGCTCAGACTTTCTTGCTTACAGAAACGGATGTCGGAATTTCCTGCGACAGAACCGAATGACGGGATTTCTTGCGACAGAATCGGATATCAGACTTTTTCGCGACACAATCGAACATTGAGATTTCTCGCGAAAGAATCGCATATCAGGTTTTCTAACGACAGCTGTTGGAACTTGTTCGCAACACAATCATACGTCTGGACTTTCCCGGCAAAAAACTGTTTGTCTGATCTTTTAAGGACAGAATCGTAGACTCTCTCGACAAAGTCTTATGTCGGGGCTATTCTGTGACAGAATTATATGTAGGGATTTTTTTTTTTTTTTTTTTTTTTTTTTTTTTTTTTTTTTTGCGACGGAATCATTTGTCGGGCCATCTCCAAACGAAACTAAATGACGTGGATTCTAGAGAATTTTTCTGAAGGCTAGACATGTCTGCCAAGGGAAGTTATTTCTCCTGCTGGCGTAGCCAATACCGATCATCATGATCGTTCGTTTGTGCTTCTTGCTACCTCCGTGAAAATTCACCATCATGGTTTATTTTGTTTGAAAGTGCTGTGAAATTCATAGTTTTTGTTGTTGTTTGTTTGTTTTGTTTTATTTTGTTTGTTTGTTTGTTGCTGCTGTTGTTGTTTTGTTTTTCTTCTGGAAAACAAGCCACAAATAACAACCGAAAAATCGATCGATGATTCAGTCTGTCAAAGTAATGAACAGATTGATGAACAGGCGCTTTTCGTCATTAATTAAATGCTCACACAAAACATTGCTTTCTTTTTTTCAACCTTTTTTTATTCTTTTTTTTTCGCGTTTACATTTTTCACATGAATACAGAAGACATTTACATAAACCTTGCTTACTGATTAAATCGACTGCAGAAGGAAATACCTGCTCAATTTTAGGCATTTTTTTATGTTGTGGGGAAAAAAAAGTGCAACTCTCTCTCTCTCTCTCTCTCTCTCTCTCTCTCTCTCTCTCTCTCTCTCTCTCTCTCTCTCTCTCTCTCTCTCTCTCTCTCTCTCATATAACATAGAGTTATTAGAAAAGACAAATCCAATTCGTTAACTTGGCAGGATGTTGTCCATTAATTCCTGCTTTATTGTTTTGTTATTATTGTTGTGTGCGGGTTTGTTTTGTTGTTGTTTTTTGTTGTTTTTTTTGTTTTTTTTTGTTTGTTTTTTTTTGTTGTTTTTTTTTGGGGGGTTGTTGTTGTTGTTTTTATTGTTGTTGTTGTTTATTTGTTTGTTTTTGTTGTTATTGTTGATTTTTATTTCTTTTTTCTTTTTCTCTTTTTTTTTAATTTTTTTTTTTACTTGTTTGTTTTGGTGTCTTGTCCAGCAAGGGATCCAAGCAAAGGGCTTGAAAATATTGCTTTTTTCTTTCCTTTTTTTTTGGGGGGGGGGAGGGGCTTGGGGGGTGGTTACGGGGGTCTTCTTTTCTTTGGGGGTTTGGGGGGAGAAGCGGGGGACGAGGGGGGTAGAGATAATACTAAACAGTCGGGAGGATGGGGCAGGGATTTAGTGTCAAGAATGGTTTTAAATGTTTTATTGTCTTTCTTTCTTCTTTTTTTTTTCTAAAGAAAGACATTAAGCAGAGAAAGGAAACGACATTTTACGTAACTAATATTTTTGGAAATAGGCTTGAGACTTACACAACCAGTTCTCTGGCGGAACGTAAAGGTTTCCTCCCTTCTTTATTGGCGTGAAAAATAAAACAGAAACAAAAAACCGCTGTTTTGACACCAGGTCAGACCTCGTTTGTTCTAGTTACATTACTGTCTGTGTTGTTGACGTCGTGTGGGTGTGTCCACAGGGAAAAAAAGATGAAGCAAAGAAAGAAAGGCGATTTCTTACATCCTGTCTACACCGTTGTCCCGGTTTTTTTGGTGTGTTTTTTCTTTTTCTA
>NC_134882.1:34061713-34104213 GCF_041734735.1 Babylonia areolata
CCTGCCACTGACGGAGCACAGAGGACTGGGGCAACATACCGAACCGAACCATGCTGCGTACAGCACAGCCGACCCGCAAAGGGGCCATCTCATGGCTGGAGTGCACACACACACACACACACACACACACACACACACACACACACACACACACACACACACACACACACACACACACACACACACACACACACACACACACACACACACACACATACACGAAGCATGAGTCAGGATAGGGAAAGAAGATGATAAAATGGGGGAGACTGGGCGGGTGAGGTGGAGAGGGGCACGGTGTAGGCGGAGGGGGAGAGCAACAACCACTCCACTACCAATCTACCACAAAAACAACTCTGACGGCGTAAACAAAAATACGTTTACACTAAAGATCTACTCACGTCATATCCTGATAAGTTTGACAGAGGACTTGGTTCAGCGAAAAAAAGAACGATTTTATGACAGGTGTAGGAACAAACAAGATATTTTCTGCCGTAAATGTCGGTCACATTTAACATTAGAAATCGGTATGTTTATCTTTCTTTAACGACGTCATAAGGGACGAAAACAGCGTGATTCACGTGCTTTGGGTGGCCATTATATATTTACCAGTTGTACCCACGACAGGTTTCTCAAACAAATCCTATTTGGGACATAAATATACATCGCAAAACAGAACGCTTTTTTCCCAGCCTTCAGTCTGCATTTAGGTTCGATTTTCTCACACTACCACTCGCACTAACATTCATATTACTCATCTTTTATTGGACATTCATAGATCGAAGTCTCAGGTATAAGCGAACAAACAAAACACACACAAAAAGGAGGGGTGGCTGTTTGTGTCAGAGTATACTAAAAAAGATACATGATTCCAGTGACAAGACAGTGACGCACGCGTGATGCCATGACAACACGGATCAATGAAAGCTGTGGGAAGTAGTTCGCCGTCAACACCTTTATCTTTCATTCGTTACAAATCTGTTGCGTTTGTTGCCTGCCCCTCCCAACTAACCCCCTTTCACCACCGCCTCTTTCCGCCCTCTCCCACCCCCCGCCCACACCTCCACCACTTTTTTTTTTTTTTTTTTTTTAAATGTTTGCTCTTTCGCTCTTTCAACTCACTGCGTGTCCATTCTTGTTCTGTCACCTAAAATACCAAACTCACAGAACTTTCCACTGGAATAGATTTGCTGTTTGGATCATTCACAGCCAGTTCGGTGAAAAGATGATGGCATTCCGTTCCTGTTTTTCTTCCCGTTCGTTTTTCTGCAATGGTGCGCGCGCGCGCGCGGCGTGTGTGTGCGTGTGTGTGTGTGTGCGCGCGCGCGCGGTGTGCGGCGTGCGGGTTTTGGGTTTTTTTTAAATTCTGGGGGAAATTTTTTTTCCTACTATTTTTTTTCTACCTGTCCTAAACCAGCACATATTTTGGAGATCCTCGAAAAGATTTCTTTGATTTCTGTTTTGCAGACTTGTCATTTTATTTACATATGGAGGGTTCAGGGGTTCAGTCGGGTGGACAATAATCATGGTGGTGTCAACGTGTTCAGCTTACAAACTCCTCCAGGCTTGTTATTCTGATGTGGAGGAGGGATATATGTAGCCTGTAAATGGTTCTTTTCGTTTAAAGATTTATTCCAAGCAGAAAGGTATTTGACAGTTGTAACAAATAAATGGTAGGCTTATCGAGATACACCGAGGAGTTTCCGCATGAGAGAACTATGTCTGAGTTTGCAAAAATGCTTTTTTCATTACAGATACATCAACAAATAAAGATGCAAAGACGAGTTGCATTGGTTTCTTTTTTTATGTTCGGCATGTGAATATGTTCGTGCAAAATGCCATGTATTTAAGTTGCCTATCACAGAAAGGCGAAAAATTGTTGATGTCCTGTTGTTGGAAAATGAAGTTGCCAATTACCTGCAAAACGCATTTCTGACTCACAGTTGGCAAAAGAAATTAAACCACGTGTACTTCTTCTTATTATTATTATTCTTCTTCCTGCAGTGTCCATCAGCCGTCAGTCCGGCTATTATTGACATGTGGGAGCGTGGAGAGGGAGAGAGAAAAGAGGATGAAAATAGAAAAAAAAGGGAAAAGGATTTTGGTCCTAACGGTTAATGCGCAGCTGCATGCGGAGCTGCACTCAGGCCTTCAGGCCCAAGGCCCTGCAGCAACCCAAGTGAAGCTGCAGGCCCACAAATCGCCACACCACCGGAAAAAAAGAAAAAGAAGTTGGTGTCCATGTAATATTTCATATTGTTAATATTTTAAATCGATGCACTACTGAAGGAAAGTATGTTAACTTTGAGAAGTCAGTCGCAACTTCACCATGTTGTAAACGACACCCCCTGCCCCCCCCCCCCCCCCCTAGCCCCCCCCCCCCCCCCCCCACACACACACACACACTCCCCGCTTCCCTAGCCCCCTCCCTTAAAATGGCTTCCTTTGTATTGTGGCCCAAGGCCGATGTGCATTAAAACGTTCGAGTTCGACTCTCTCTCTCTCTCTCTCTCTCTCTCTCTCTCTCTCTCATCAGTGTTTGGAATTTATAGAATAACAAGCATGGAAGAGTTTGTAAGCTGACCACGTTGACACAACCATGATTAATGTAAGTATCAAATGGGGAAATATTTGTTTATACATTACATTGCAATATTAATTAATGTAAAAACAATATTGCTTGGAATGCTTTGAGAAGTTAGTCGCAACTTCACCATGTTGTAAACGACACCCCCTCCCCCCCCTCACCTCCCCCCTACACACACACACACTTACCTCCCGCCCCCCACCACCCGCCCGCCTAACCCCCTCCCTTGAAATGGCTTGCCTTGAATTGTGGCCCAAGGCCGATGTACATTAAAACGTTCGAGTTCGACTCTCTCTCTCTCTCTCTCTCTCTCTCTCTCTCTCTCTCTCTCTCTCTCTCTGATCAATCTGATCAATGTTTGGAACCGATGATGATTTTTTAGTCCCCGCTCATTCGATCCACTTGAATGATTTTACTCTCTGCCTGTTTTAATCAAATGTTTGTGAATGCCATACACTGGGTTTTTTTGGGGGGTTTTGTTGTTGTTTTTTGTATTAGCTGGGTATGGTATCACACGTGCATTTACAAGCAATACCAATGAACCAGCGCTTGCAAGACGACAACGTTGTAAATGAAAACATCTTTGGAAATCGGACCATCTTAAAAGGAACCGGTCTGACGAAAAACATCAATCTTTTTCTCTCAAAGTAGCTATCGCCTTGTATACCACGAAGATCTTTGTCAGCGATTTGAACATGTTTCCAGTTAGCAGTAACAGCCTTTGTTAGTCCAATGATCATTGAACCGTCACACTGTATTGTAGGCAGCACACCAGCGTACATCCTGAGGAAACTGAAGCATTCTACCTGGTTTGGGTTTTTTGTGATGCAAATAAGTTTCATTTTGAGCTGGCAGGATGAAGACACTTGCGGTAGATTTTCACCACGTGTGTGTGTGTGTGTGTGTGTGTGTGTGTGTGTGTGTGTGTGTGTGTGTGTGTGTGTGTGTGTGTGTGTGTGTGTGTGTGTGTGTGTGTGTGTGTGTGTGTGTGTGTGACAGACACAGAGAGAGAGAGAGAGAGTGTGTGTATGTGTGTGTGTGTGTGTGTGTGTGTGTGTGTGTGTGTGATAGAGAGAGAGTGTGTGTATATGCGTGTGTGTGTCTGTGTGTGTGTGTGTGTGCTCGCGCGCGCATTACTATTATTTGGATGTCTTTTGTTGACTCTGTTCAATCTTATTTGACACACTCCAGATGTATGATTTTTGTTGATCTTTGTTATATTGTTTTACAGAAAGGGTACAGGACTCGTCATGTATCTGTTTCCACTCCACTTCTCAGCAAATTCACATTTCTTGGTCACAGAACAAAGTTCAAATTTGGCACTCAGAATAGCTGGGATGTCTTTTACATTCTGACGAAAAACATGGATTGGCTCTGTTGGCCAAAAAAAAAAACCCTTAAAGAATTACAGCCAACTAAAATGTTCGAAACGGTGACAGATCTGGATAAATCTCGCAACAGCCATTAGCTCCGATCTTTGAGAGGAAATGTTGTTGTGGACATCGTGGGGTCGACTCTGAACGACCTTTATTGCTTGTTCGTTACTTCAAAAAGTCTGTTTCAGAGAGACAGACAGAGACAGAAAAGGAGTCACAGAGAGAGAGAGAGAGAGAGAGAGAGAGAGAGAGAGAGAGAGAGAGAGAGAGTTCATATTCCACACCTTTATGAATCAACACTTCTCTGCCAACCAAGCTCCCATTCAACAAATTGACTGTCTTTTTTTTCTGGTCTAATCTGTTGTGGATACGTTCCTTGATTAGAGAATAATAATGAACTGTCCATTATTTCGATGCGATGAACTATCGTAAAACTTGATTAGAGAAAAACAATTTATCTATCAAACTATCATTTCCATGCGGTGAACTGTTGTAAAACTTAATTTGGAGAATAATTGACTATCTATCATTTTACTGCGATGAACTATCGAAAACCACGTGAAGCTGCTGTTATAATTTCGTACTTAGATGAAACGTTGCAGCTATCGTATATGTTAGAGAGCATCTCTCTCTCTCTCTCTCTCTCTCTCTCTCTCTCTCTCTCTCTCTCTCTCTCTGTCTCTCAATGTGTGTGTGTGTGTTTGCGTGCGCGCGCGTGTGTGTACATATATAAACATATTATTCATATTCACATGTTTTGAGAATATCCTTGCCAAACATGTAAAACGGGGGAACCGGCTGATTTCTGTGAAGCATGTTCAAGTCAGCATTACCACACGACCAACATACACAGACATGCACATAAAGAGACACACAAATAAACATGCATACATACACGCATGCATACATACATACATACATACATACATACATACATACATACCATACGTACATACATACACACACACGCACGCGCGCGCGCACACACACACACACACACACACACACACACACACACACACACAAAGACATACATACATACATTCTTACACACACACACACACACACACATATATATATATATATATATATTACATAGGTGAGAATGCTCCTTTGAAATAGAAGCAGGAACACACACACACACACACACACACACACACACACACACACACACACACACACACACACACACACGAAGGTTGGTGGAAGGGAGAACGCCTGCACCCTCCTACCCCCCCACGCCCCACCGCCCCCCCTCCCTCCCACTCACTGATCTCCATTCACTCTCACCACCCAGCCCCATTTACCCCTCATCCCCACAATCCCCAAATACGCACTCCGCCAGTCCACACAAACACTGAGGAACCGGGGTGGAAGGAAAGGGTGGGGGTGAGGTGAGGGGTTGGGGGGGGGGGTGAGACAGAGCCCCCCCCCCCCCCCCCCCCCCCCCCCCCCCCCCCCCCCGGCGGAATATTCTCACGAATAGTTAATACATAAGCTGTTAAAAATTGCGACTGGTGTTCCACAACAAAGCCGCAAGCGTAACGAGTCGCAGTTACCTCCCGTACCCGTTCTGATTTGTCTCCACCGGGACATTTCGATGTGCGCTTTAGACATTTCGATGTGCGTTTGGATCATATCAGTCTTTCTGCTGTTACTGATAAAATCTTGCATGTCGTTGTGCACATGCTATATCTTGCACAGTCGATGTGAGCATTCAGAAACTTTGTATGTGTCGTGTCCGCACGGATATCGTGCATTATGTCATCTTACGAGTACGTACATTTCGCATAATTATGTTTGTGCGCGAATCAGATTTGATCATGGTGCTTAAAGCCTCGCTGACCACTAAAGTTATCTCAAGGCGATCGTCAGTTTATGCGCGAACATAGATTTTGCATAATTATGTCCTTTGCCACGCACATGAATCTTGAATATGTCTCGCGCAAACAAAACCCTGGATGTTTCGTGCGCGCACATTAATCCTTCACAGGCCTACGTCGTTACGTGTGTACACGGCATATGTCATTGTGCGTTTTCGTAACCTAGTAGGTCACTGTGCGTGTTCGTCAGTAACCTAGAAGGTCACTGTGCGCTTTCGTAACCTAGTAGGTCACTGTGTGTGTTCGTCAGTAACCTAGAAGGTCACTGTGCGCTTTAGTAACCTAGTAGGTCACTGTGCGCTTTCGTAACCTAGTAGGTCACTGTGCGTGTTCGTCAGTAACCTAGAAGGTCACTGTGCGCTTTCCTAACCTAGTATGTCACTGTGTGTGTTCGTAACCTAGTAGGTCACTGTGTGTGTTCGTAACCTAGTAGGTCACTGTGTGTGTTCGTAACCTAGTAGGTCACTGTATGTGCTCGTCAATCTGCCTCTGTCGTCAGACCTAGTAGGTCACTGTGTGTGTTCGTCAGTAACCTAGAAGGTCACTGTGCGCTTTCGCAACCTAGTAGGTCACTGTGTGTGTTCGTCAGTAACCTAGAAGGTCACTGTGCGCTTTCGTAACCTAGTATGTCACTGTGCACTTTCGTAACCTAGTAGGTCACTGTGTGTGTTCGTCAGTAACCTAGAAGGTCACCGTGCGCTTTCGTAACCTAGTATGTCACTGTGCGCTTTCGTAACCTAGTAGGTCACTGTGCGTGTTCGTCAGTAACCTAGAAGGTCACTGTGCGCTTTCGTAACCTAGTAGGTCACTGTGTGTGTTCGTAACCTAGTAGGTCACTGTGCGTGTTCGTAACCTAGTAGGTCACTGTGCGTGTTCGTAACCTAGTAGGTCACTGTGCGTGTTCGTAACCTAGTAGGTCACTGTGCGTGTTCGTAACCTAGTAGGTCACTGTGCGTGCTCGTCAATCTGCCTCTGTCGTCAGGTACGTGCCTACATCATGATTATGCCGTTGTCAACGAATATATGAATCTTGCATATTATGTCGCTATGCAAATACCTAGATCTTGATATAATCTATTCTGTAATGCGGCGAATTATTATGAATCGTGTATGTGTTCCTGTGCGCGTACATAAATCTCGGAAATATGTCGTGCGCGATTGAATAATTGATCTTTATTTACGATTAACCCTACTCCAAAAATCGTAACTGATAATTATATATTTGTATTTTTAGATTAAAAAAAAATCTTTTCTGATAAAGTTAGCACATAGAAAAAATAGAGTGACTGGCTGGCTGGCTGGCTGGCTGATTGATTGATAGACTGACTGACTGACTGACTGACTGACTGAATGTCAAGAAATGAAAGAAACGATGAATCATGAATAGTAAGTAAGGAAATAATCTACATTGTCCTTTTGGGTTTTCGGGCACTGCATAAAAAAAAAATTTACCCCCCCTCGATAAAATTGAAGAGGTAGCTAACAGCACCGCTTCCTCGGTCTTTTCAAAACGGACATCGTGGTTTCCTTTTCTTTTGCTTTCTTTGGTGCGATCCCTGAAACAGGTGCATGCAAGGTGTGTTAATCGCAAGTCAAGTGGAAACTTCGTATTCCCGGTGCCGACTTTCACTCCTGCAGGTGCGAGGCCACCAGTCCTAATCCCCATCTCTGTCGAACCTACCTTGTTGTTAGCAGATGCAGCTCATTCGCTAGCATCAAAGTGAGAAACTTAGAAGAAGGAGAAGAAGAAGAGGAGGATGAAAAGAGAGAAAGGACAAGGGGAAAAGAGAGAGAAGGTAGGGGAGATTTCATGTAGAAGAATAGGGAGAGAGGGGGGACAGACAGACAGGGAGAGAGACAGACAGACAGACAGACAGACAGGGAGAGAGAGAGAGAGAGAGATAATAGTGGAACTGGGGGATAACATTAAGGTACCATTGAATTAACACTCGGTAGAGCGAGCACATGCCACACACATACACACACCACGCGCTCACACGTGCACGCGCGAAAGTGTGATAAATAGACAGTCATACTGACGAACAGAGAAAGAGAGAGAAACGCAGAGAGAGAGAGAGAGCTGAAGCTCATGGTTTATTCAGCTAGAGGCCTTTGCCCTTTGTGAAGGTGTGTATACAAACACCTGCAATCTTATCACCATCAGCTCTTCCGAGCAAGACCATCATTTCGTGATCATGTCAGACGCTTTATACAAATAGATATACAATGTTTCTGAGAGTATTTGTTGAACACACTAATAACCTTGATCTGAAAACACTTGGACGTATAGAATACTCTGGGGCCTTATCTCAAACAAATTCTAAAGACACATAAGAGAGAAGGGAAATCATCCTTCGTCTTCTTCTTCGTTCATGGGCTGCAACTCCCACGTTCACACGTATGTACACGAGTGGGTTTTTACGTGTATGACCGTTTTTACTCCGCCATGTAGGCAGGCATACTCCGTTTTCGAGAGTGAAAGGCATTCAGTCTCTTTAAGCTTCTCTGAATAACAGACACCTTAAGTTGGAATAGAATAGAATATGTCTTTATTACCAAGTGTACCGGAGTCACAAGGAATACTTGGGGGGATAGTACATAACAAGGTACGAACATAAATCGAAAATCATACACAAACACACATACAGTAGAAATTAGGATACGTAAAAGTGCATATCAATCTAAAAACTTGTGCATACTCACACATGCACGTACTGCACACACACACACACACACACGTTTGAACAGAAGCCGCATATTACATGTAGATGGGGTTGATGACTAGATCTTCAGGTAGATGGTTGTTGATTGCACAATTCTATTCATCATTCTGGATTTGTTCGAGAGACAGGGCATTGACTGCTTTGGGGAAAAAGCTATTGGCGAAGCGATTGGTTTTCGTCCTTATATTTCTGTACCGCCGACCAGAGGGGAGCACCTCGAAAATCCCAAAATCTGGATGTGATTCCTCCTAGCTGATTGATTTTGTTTGTCTACAATCTGAATGGTACTTGTATCGATCAGCGTAATCGCGTATAAATATCGGGATGTTAAAAAATTAAATCTAGCCATTGTGAATTTTAAGAGTGTATCTATAATTATTAGTAAATAAGTATCAACGCCATGCAATGGGTTCCTGATCGTGCGATACATACCGAACCTCTTGCTATTTTGTACAAGGTCTTCTCGTTTTGCCTCTTACAATCCATCAGTTACTTTGTAAACTCGTTTAAAAAAAAAAAGGACCAGTAACTCTTTCAGCACCTCTATGAACCCAGAGAAAGCCAAAGCCAAACTTTCACGATTCGAACTGTCACCTGTGATATTTTTTTCCACAGGACGTCCAAATAGCAAAGCACCATAAACGGAGAGAAAGAGAGGGATGGGGCGGGGGGGGGGGGTTGGAAGGGAGAAAGGAGAGAGAGAGAGTGGGTGGGAGATGGGGTGGAGGTGGGGGTAGAGGGTAGAGAGAGACACGGGTGAGAAAAGGGGAGAGAGAGAAGGGGGGAGAAACAGACAGAGGGGACGAAAGAAAGAAAGAAAGAGGGGACGACACGTGATGATCGCTTAGAAACAAATTTTCCGGGGGGAAAGGGGTAAACAGAAATTCAATTCTAATTCATGTTATTTATAAACCAGCCGACCACAAGAAAGGAAGGAAGGTTTCTAAAATCACACTACGTGAATAGACGTTAAATTAAGAACACCGCGCACGAAAACACACACACACACACACACGGTGGGTGTGTTGGGGCGGGCAGAAGGCAGCTTCCGTTAAGTTTAACTCCCTTTACCCCGCGGATACACCTTCCAATACGTCTGCGGTTATCCACCGGTGTCTTTATCACGGTTGTGTCCCTTGCAGTCAATCTTCTCTGGAGGGGGGGAAGAAAAGTCGTTAACTTTTTACGAGCATGGCGGTGAACGGGTGTTCGGGTGTCTGATTTAACCGTTTGAAGGCCCGTGCTGCACAGCAAGGGGTGTCTGCGGGACCAAAGGGCCCGGGTTCATCCCGCCTTTTATAGCAGTTTGATTGCTGCTTGGGCGACGATATCGGTAAGGGGTTAAAAGCACCGAAAAATTGAACGAAGCGTTGGATGATTTTACTTAACACAATGTGTGTTAGGAAAAATTACTGTTTATATCTATGTATTCGACAGGTGATGCGTGTGTTTCCTATACAAGAACATGTCATGAGCTTTGACAACAACAAAAAAAAAGAACAAAAAAAAAAAAAAACCCAGAAAAAGAACCAGCACGTTTTCTCTCTTTCAGAGCATTTTTCTTCAATATATTTGTATTTTGTCTTTGTATTTGTATTACTCTTCTTGTCACAACAGATTTCTCTGTGTGAAATTTGGGCTGCTCTCCCCTGGGAGAGCGCGTCGCTACACTGAGAGCGACAACCATTTTTACGTTTGTTTTTTTCTGCCTGCAATTTCATTTGTATTCTTATCGAAGTTGATTTTTCAAAACAAAATGTTGCCAGGGACAACCCTTTTGTTGCCGTGGGTTCTTTTACGTGCGCTAAATACATGCTGCACGCGGGACCTCGGTTAATCGTCTCATCCGAATGACTAGCGTCCAGACCACCACTCAAGGTCTGGTGGAGGGGGAGAAAATACTGGCGACTGCCAGTGATGCACCCGTGATATGATGCATCTGCATGCTTTCCATTCGTTAAACGTGTACACGGTAATTTGCTTCTTTACCCACCCACCCCTGTACACACACACACACACACACACACACACACACACACACACAATGACCACTCACAGGAGCCAGGTATTCACAGCAGCGCCCAGTGCGCTTTCCCATCTCGTGACAAACTACATCCACTGCCCTCCTCTGACCCTTGACTGTTCGCCTCTGACCCTTGACTGTTCGTAAGGTCACGGCGTGGCCCTCTCCTCGGGTCCCGCTGCCAGCAGTTCTGATCGATGGCTGGAAACAAATATTTGCTCCCCTCTCTGCCAGGGCCATTAACTCTTTCCATACGAATGGCGAAAGAGACGACGTTAACAGCGTTTCACCCCAATTACCATCATCAAAATATTGCAAGCGGAAGGCTCTTATACTGAAGACGTGAATGTTGACAAAGAATACCACAATTCTGACGACGGAAGCTAAAGGTTGGGTCATTCAGACACCCACTGGACATCCGAGGGGTCTGTGTAGAGGAGAAGAGAGGACTGGCCGTACTGAGT
The DNA here is from genome assembly GCF_041734735.1 of Babylonia areolata. NCBI lineage: Eukaryota > Metazoa > Mollusca > Gastropoda > Neogastropoda > Buccinidae > Babylonia > Babylonia areolata. The sequence continues at coordinate 34,072,767 of NC_134882.1, forward strand.
GAGTTAAAACGTCGCTCCTCGCTGCAGTTTCAGTTTGTATCTCAAGGAGGAGGCGTCACTGCGTTAGGACAAATCCTTATCCGCTACACCACATCTTGCCAGGCAGATGCCTGACCAGCAACATAACCCAACGCGCTTAGTCAGGCCTTTTGTGTATGCTTATATATTTGTGTGCCTATCAGAGTGGATTTCAGAAGACAACACTCTGGTTGTCATGGGTTCTTTTTCAGCGCACGAAGTGCGGTCTGCAAAAGGGACCTCGGTTTATCGTCTCATCCGAATGACTAGATGCTCAGTTTGATTTTCCAGTCAAACTTGGGAGAAAGGGCGAGAGCGGGATTCGAACCCACACCCTCACGGACTCTCTGTATTGGCAGATGAGTGTCTTAGCCATTCTGCCACCTTCCCCCTGACTGCACCGACACCATTTAAGAGTTGAAAAAACAAAATTGATAAAGAGGTGGTCGCCCAGTCTTGGTAACTGATAGTTCCCAAGTTCAAATTAAAGATGCTTATAGTCGCGAGTGCATGTGCGTGTTTACCTATAAGCGTACGTTACAGAAATCTGTATTACAATCTCTAATAACACGCATCCTTCCGTAAAAAAAAAAGGAAAAAAAAAAAAAAAGACATGCACTAAAGTCGAAACAGAAATGTCAGCGGATTTGAATCTCAAACTCATTTCATTCAATCTGCAAGATATAACAAGGCAACATCAAACCCAAAAATCGTTCATACTTCTGTCGATAAAAACTTCTCTGGTCTACCTTGCATTTTGTTTAAACGTTATTCAGCTTGGATAAGAATTTATTATATTCTCAAAAGTATCTTTTTGTGTTGATACTGTGATTTCCTCTTGATATTTCAAATTATTGTTTGCTTTGTTCATTGCAATCTGTTCTTCTACCGATTCAAAGATTAGCAAAGTACAATACCATTACGTGGAGATTTTTTTTAATCAGTACGACACTGTAAAAAAACAAATATATATATATATACACAGGAGAACCATTATGAAGCATGTCAGTTTCATTTCTGTTATTTTCTTCACCTTTTCTTTTGAAGAGAGCGAGATACGTTCAGATCTGTATTCTTAATCTCTTTTTTTTTATTCTGCCCCCCCCCCCCCCCCCCCGCCCCCCACCACCCCCTTCTTCTTTGCTGTTGAGCTGATTTGTGATTGTTGTTGTATTGTTGCTTTTTAATTAGCTAGTTATCTGAAAATTATGGAGGCATTTTTCGTGACCAAGCTTTGATGAACAACGCTCATACAATTTTGAACAGACTACAAATATAAGAACACGTGATTATGATTATGCTAATTACTTCTACATTATGCGAAATCTCTAGCAATAAATAAATAAATAGATAAATAGAATATTTCTATTTCCACGTGTTCTGCACAAAACGTCCGAAGACATTCAACTTCTCCGCCTTTTACAACATTTACGGCAACCTGTTCACACCGATGTCCACAGATGCACACATCTTTTCACGAGTTCAGGTATTTCGCACGCAGAAGCTAGATAGCTAGGCAAACATGTTCGTACGGATCTCTCGTGTTCTTTAGAAAGTCAAGGACAACTTGATTGTCCCGAGGACAGCGGAAGGTGACAGAGACAAATTACTCTCGCTTTCCCCCGGGTGGCCTGTGTACACTGACCCCACCTTGACATCAGTTCTGCCCAGAAAACACCTCCGCCATCTGCACCCCGCTCATTCAGATAGGAAACTATAACTTTGCTGCTGGCATCTGTGGGTCATGAATATTCATGGACAGGTCTTCCTCTTGCCTTGCTTTTTGTGTTTGTGGAGATATTGAAAACGGTTGTCTTCTGCTCGGGGTCGTTTGTGTAAGTGATGACAGGTGGATAAATGGACTGGAGTCAAAATGGATGAATCCCCCGCCCCAACCCACAACCACCTCTCTCTCTCTCTCTCTCTCTCTCTTGCCGTCTACCTAACCTACACCTTCCCAATACAAACACCTACGCCTACACACAAATGCACCCCACCCCCAACACCCCCTACCCGCAAATCTTTGGGTCAGAAAGACCTAAATCTTTCCATATCTTTTCATCGATCTGTTTTCCTGCTTTGCCGCAGGTGTCGCCCGCATGATCACAGAGAAAACAAGAGATGTCAGTCAGTCAAAAGCCTATCATAACCATTTCGGACGTTCCTTCAAAGCTTCATTCTGAACACTTGTCCACCAATCTGCCATATTTGTTGATCTTTCTCAGCTGTTGGCCATAAAGGTGTCAGCGACACTTGTCACGTGCGACGATCTTATTGAATTTTGTCAGTCGCTCACCGAAGGCCATCTACCTCACAAAATGAATGAAAAGAGACGAGAGAAAGAAGTTTATTCAGGCTGATCAGCGTAAGTTGTGAATCCTGCCTGAGTGTCTGTGTATGTTCTGCGTGTCTGTGTGTGGCAAAGGAAAAGGATTAAGGCGGCTGTGTCTGCTAGTGTGTGTGTGTGTGTGTGTGTGTGTGTGTGAGTGTGGTTGGGAGATGGCTGTGTGTGTTTTGTTTAAGAGAAAAAAAAGGAAAGTCGCCTTATCTACGTATGTGTTGATGGTAAGAGTATATAGCGCTCGCCCGCCCGTCCGTGCGCGCGCGCGCGCGTGTGTGTGTGTGTGTGTGTGTCTGTGCGCGTGCACGCCTAGCCTTGACCTTGGTGATACTATATTCAAAACTTCAGCAAAAGCAAATTCCATTTCAGCATGAGTATCACAACCATTTATGGAGACCATGTTTCCGTGGGATAATCCCATGGTTAATGTTGCTCGTTTTCAGGCCTGATGTTTCGTTCGAAAAGCTATAATCCAGACCACGAATCAAAGTCCAGTTGGTGGACGTGGTGGGTCCTAGGTTCTCTAACTTCTAATGCAGACAGGCGCTCTGCCCAGCACAAGGCCACAAGCATTTTAACTCTTGGTCATAGTGAGCCAACGTGGTTAACTCTTGGTCAACAGTTGATAGTGAGCCAGCGTGGTTAACTCTTGGTCAACAGTTGATAGTGAGCCAGTGTGGTTAACTCTTGGTCAATAGTTGGTAGTGAGCCAGTGTGGTTAACTCTTGGTCAACAGTTGGTAGTGAGCCAGCGTGGTTAACTCTTGGTCAACAGTTGATAGTGAGCCAGTGTGGTTAACTCTAGGTCAACAGTTGATAGTGAGCCAGCGTGGTTAACTCTTGGTCAATAGTTGGTAGTGAGCCAGTGTGGTTAACTCTTAGTCAACAGTTGATAGTGAGCCAGCGTGGTTAACTCTTGGTCAACAGTTGATAGTGAGCCAGTGTGGATAACTCTTGGTCAGCAGTTGATAGTGAGCCAGTGTGGTTAACTCTTGGTCAACAGTTGATAGTGAGCCAGCGTGGTTAACTCTTGGTCAACAGTTGGTAGTGAGCCATTGTGGATAACTCTTGGTCAATAGTTGGTAGTGAGCCATTGTGGTTAACTCTTGGTCAGCAGTCGATAGTGAGCCAGTGTGGTTAACTCTAGGTCAACAGTTGATAGTGAGCCAGCGTGGTTAACTCTTGGTCAACAGTTGATAGTGAGCCAGCGTGGTTAACTCTTGGTCAACAGTTGATAGTGAGCCAGTGTGGTTAACTCTTGGTCAACAGTTGATAGTGAGCCAGTGTGGTTAACTCTTGGTCAACAGTTGATAGTGAGCCAGCGTGGTTAACTCTTGGTCAGCAGTTGATAGTGAGCCAGTGTGGTTAACTCTAGGTCAACAGTTGATAGTGAGCCAGCGTGGTTAACTCTTGGTCAACAGTTGGTAGTGAGCCATTGTGGATAACTCTTGGTCAGCAGTTGGTAGTCAGCCAGCGTGGTTAACTCTTGGTCAACAGTTGATAGTGAGCCAGTGTGGTTAACTCTAGGTCAACAGTTGACAGTGAGCCAGCGTGGTTAACTCTTGGTCAACAGTTGGTAGTGAGCCATTGTGGATAACTCTTGGTCAACAGTTGGTAGTGAGCCATTGTGGATAACTCTTGGTCAACAGTTGGTAGTGAGCCATTGTGGATAACTCTTGGTCAACAGTTGGTAGTGAGCCAGCGTGGTTAACTCTTGGTCAACAGTTGGTAGTGAGCCATTGTGGATAACTCTTGGTCAACAGTTGGTAGTCAGCCAGTGTGACTGCCATGTTCGTTTTGTTTTGAACCGAAAGTTTATGCATTTCTAAACACAGATTGGATAAATGATCCAAGTTGGCGCTAAAACGTTTGGGGGTTGTTGTTTTGTATTGTTTTATGTTGCTGTTGCCGTTTTTATGTTATTGTTGTTTGTTTTTTGTTTGTCCGTTTGTTTGTTGTTGGTTTTTTGTTGTTGTTGTTGTGGGGGGGGGGGGTTGTGTGTATGTGTGTGTGCTTTTGTTTGTTTGTTGCTGTTGTTTTTTTTTGTGTCTGTTTGTTTGGGGGGTTTTGTTTTTAAGTTTCTACCTGTTTTCTCCCTTGTGTGGAGTGGTCTACAGGGACTGCCTGCATGGACGAAGTTTTTCGCAAGAGCTATAGTCCCACGCTCTTTCGATTGATTTAAGTTAAGTTTTCGACAGGGGAACATGCACGCCGCGAAAAGGTCTACATCAGAACATCTGCTTCTGTCAAATCACACGGAAAAGATTAACAAAGTCCTTTTTGTCTATTTCTCCTTTTTTTTTCTTTTTTTTTCTTTTTCTTCTTTTTTTCCCCTTCTTTTTTCCCCAAGTCTGCATCCTGTTGGCATGCTGGAGAAGACAGGCGGGGAATTCGTGGACGGCTAAAAGATGGTTTTATATATATATATATGTATATATATATATATATAGATAGATAGATAGATAGATACACATATATATATATTATTCAAATTCTTTCGATCCGTCGAATATAGCGAAATCTTGATCCATCGAAAGTCCTTCTTTGACGCCAAACACGAGCAGACGAGCGGTCGGACAGAGGCGGGAGAAAGCGAGGTTGGTGGCGCTGTAAAAGCTCCCCCTACCTTCGGCAAGGCGCATGCGTGGAGACGACATGTGACGTTGCGATTGAAGTCTAACCTTTGATGATCGGTTTACGAAGTTCGGCAATAACCTTTCCCTTGGGAGTGTATGGGTGTGAAAAAATCATGATCTCCGTGTCTCCACAGCGTGCTGGGCAGAACGCCTCTCTGTCCTGGTTGGTCGGTTCTGCTTCTGGGCGTCTTCTTCGGACGGTTTCCTTCGTTTGTTTTGTTTTCTGTCTTAGTTGTTGTGTTTTACGTGTCTGTCGCTTTCGAGATGGTCCTGACTGCTACCAGTGGGACTGTAAACAGCGTGTTTTATCACAAAGATCTGTCCCCCGTGAGCATTGGCTCAGAAGATGCCGCTTCTGAAGGTTTCTCTCATATGATAGAATATGGTGCATTGAGTTAGAGTTGAAGACTGTAACATAGCGGACTACCCCATTCAAAAACAAAAAATAAACTTTTAAAAACGCAAATGCTCGCCTTACGAGTGGATAGAGAGAGGGAGAGAGAGAAAGGCAAGCGTCAAAAGAATCCAGATCTGGTTGTTATTTTCTCTCTCTTTTTTTTCTATGTCTCTCTCTTTTTCTTACGTACAGATGATTATTCTAACCTTTAACACTACAGATTATTTGGAGACTTGACAAAAATAACGCGAAACAAGACAGACTTAAAACAAAAGAATGACTGCAGAAGAAGAATGCGCATGTTTTCCAGAAGGCCGAGTAGCTGCTGACGACTTAACTATTAAAACACCCCTGATGTGCTTACAGGAGTCAAAATACCCTTCACGTACATTTACATATAAATCATCTGAATATGAATTCAGTTTTCATTAACATAATCAAATAGTCCCTTAAATTAGGCCTACAAAGATCCAGATCGTCCTGAAGAAAGTGAGCATACCTATGCTGACATAGTTTACCTGTTATCGGTCAACTAATATAATTTACTTCTGTCCTTGATCTGTGATTTATTACCTTCTTTTTCTGGGTGCTTGCAGGGGTTTTTTGTTGTTTTTTTCAACGTTTGCCTTTCCTCTCATTGCCCTCTGCTTGGCTTACTGAAAAAAAGTCTTTCAATTTCCATCATATGAATTATTTGGGGGGTTGTTTGTTTGTTTGTTTGCTTGTTTGTTTGTTTTTCCCGTTTTGTCCTCATTCCCCTCTGAACTTTTGTCCTCATTCCCCTCAAAATATTTGTCTAGAATCTGTCGTCGTCTGCACCCATCTATCTGGGTGAAATCAGTGTTCTTCTGGTCATAAATACTAATATCTTACGTTTCTGTGTGTGTTTGTGCGTGCGTGCGTGTGTGCGTGTTTGTGTGTGTTTGTACGTGCGTGTGTGTGTGCGTGTGTGTGCCTCTGTGTGTGTGCGTGTGTGTGTGTGTGTGTTTGATGGTCTGCTTGGCCACTCTCCAGTGCCAGAATCGGACTAGACAGATGATACCTAATTAACTCGGTTCTGAGATTTTTACATGGGGGGGGGGTTGGCTCCACTTACAGTTTCTTTCCATACTTTGACCTCCTCGACCTTCCTTTCGAAGGCATGCCTCGACACGATAAAAATGTTTAGTTCGGTTTTGTTTTTGTTTTTTCAATGTGCCAGTACCATCTATCCGTGCACCCCAAACCTTCAGTAAGACAAAACAAATCAGTAAACTGTATGGGCCATGAAAAGACAGACAGAAAGAAAAGCCTTTCTTAAATCAAATGACTAGATTACTTTGTGCCTGTGGTACATAAAGCAATGAACTGAATTTACATGATATAGGGGAGCCAGGGGGGGGGGGGGGGGTAAACACGAAAATAAACAGCAGCTGGACAACCTGAATGAATGAATGTGTGTCATCTGGTGTGCTTGTCCTTGTTTCTCGCCACTTCAGCCTTTTTATGGCATCAGATCTTAGGCATGATGGCTTTGTTTGCGTGTCGTTACGTGTGTGTCGTAAACCCACCGTTCCGACGGCAATCTGACGTTTTATTCTTCGTTAATTGTCGCTGCCTTGTCGCTTTCAACTGCCACGTTTGTGAGCAGAGCAGGTGAAGTGGAATGATCGACACGATCGGCACCATTATCTGCCACAGTCTGTATCCCCTCTTAAGGCGTTAGAGGGGGGTACATAAAGAATATTGCTCAGAGATGGCACTTGGGTGTGGATTTTCACTTTCGATACAGTTTTACAGGCGCTGATCTATTCAAAGACGTCCATTGATCAAAATACGTCAGAACATATAAACATGAATCGCCGCCATCAAATTTTGTTTCGCATCCTTGTGGATTCAGTTTTACGTTGAAAATCACGCTTTTCACGGTAACTTTCGGGGTGTGTGTGCGTGTGTGTGTGTGTGTGTGTGTGTTTCCTTATGCAAACGAGCCTAAGGCAACGTGTGGTGACCTCCGTTCAACAGTGGGTTGTTGTTTTTGTTTGTTTGTTTTTCTGTACGAGAGTATGTGATTAAGAGACGTGCAAGACAAAAAAAAATGTCTGACGCATTAAAAACGTTCACTCACAAGAACAAAAAAATGTTGAGTATGCAGTTAACATTTGCACTGTGAAATGACAGCTATGTGTTCACTTTTGTCTTTTCTGCCTTTCATAGTTTTCTTTTCCCTTTCTCAAATTCTTTTCTGTTTTCGATTTAATTAATTTAAATCCCATATGTATGTATACATGATATATAGATATATAAATACATAAATAGATAGATAAATAAATAAATAAAACCGTTATCACTAATGTTGGTTCCTTTGTCTCAAATATTTCACCGTGAGAGATGTCGTCCCAAGCATTCATAAATAAATGGCAGAGATAGCATTCAGGGAAATTAACATACACATGTACACCTTTCTTTCTGTTTTGGGTGGATGGGGGTTGGCTTCTTGGGGTGGGGTGGTTTTGTTTTTTTGTTTGGTTTGGTTTTTTAATGCTTTGGGGGTTGTTTGTTTGTCTGATTGTTTTGTTTGTTTGTTGTTGTTGTTTGTTTATTTGTTGTTGATTTTGGGGGGTGTTGCAAGGCCTAAAATATTCAAGCACGAGAAATGTCCTTCTGTGTCAATAAACAAACGGCACCGATACGATTTCATGTGGTCCGAAAATAATGAAAACGGTATAAACAGAAAGCAAACACGTATGCCAATAATTATTCATGTGTCTTTCGCCTTCAGGTTTTTCAGAGGAAGAAACCCATTCTGCCTGACTTAAGGACTATGATGCTTTACATATAAGACGCTCCCTTTCCAGTAAAATATGAAGCGAAAAGATGTGTGAGATGGTTTATTATCAACAACTCGTCCACCTCCTCCTCCGCCTCCTCCTCCTCCTCTCTCTCTCTCTCTCTCTCTCTCTCTCTCTATATATATATATATATATATATGTATATATATATGTGTGTGTGTGTGTGTGTGTGTGTGTGTGTGTGTGTGGCCGACTCTTCACAAAGACGAATTTTATATCTGTTCGTGCCCCTGACTTCCAAAACGGGTACCTTGCTGAAGCAAAGGAACACTTACTCTCGCCGCATGATTTTCCAATAGGTCACTTGGATTTAGATCAACGCACAAAGAGTGTCACTTTGAGCAAGATAAAACGCAAACTACAATGTTCAAATTTTAATTTGGTAGCCTGCTACAAGAGCAAAGGCCCGTAACAACGCTATTAACTTGGTCATTTGTGACATGGCACCTCATTCACGCCCTTGAGTTTTCAATGGACCACGTGTTTGAACTTGGCCAAAGGGACAAACACACCTGAATACGAATTTTAAATGGGTCATTCTGTGGTAAATGATTAAATGAAATATTGTCACCTTGCATGCAGGTAAAAAAAAAAAAGTGCAGAGAAACAAAACGAGAAACGCACGCGCGCACTTGCACACACACACACACACACACACACACACACACACCACTGAACACGCACAAAGCATCCCCTGCGTATAACGACATTAAACGTCACTCGAGTCATGCACCCGGTGATTTCTGAACCCGCCTTGACAAACGACACCTATAGGGGTACGCCCCCGAACCGCAGGTACTTACTCCCCATCCCCACCCCTCACCCCCTTACCCGTTTTGTTGGCATCAGGTCAGTGTCGAACGCCTACAGAGCAGTGACATTCCGCCGCTATGACTTCACAAAGGCTGTGAAAACATTAGCGAGGCTGTGGACGAGGGCAAAAGGATGGGAAGGGCAGAGCATGAAACGAGGGGAATGAAGCGAACAGAAAATGATCGTGTGTATCTTCTGCCTCAGTGATCATTTCTGCAGCCTTTCATCCTCCTCTTTCACGGAGCGGACTCTAAGATTTTACCGTTCTTGCCCTCCGGTACCTTGGTCAATGGGAAGGGAGGTTCTGGAACAAGGGACGGCAACTTGTTTGCGCTGCTTGCTCGCTCGCCATAAACTGTGTTGTCCTCGTCCCTTTTACACTTTCTGTTCTTTCTGTTTAACAGGTGCTAACCCGCACCCATCATGTGTGTTTTGCTGTAAAAGAGAAAGCTTTAAAAACTACTAGATATATGTTTTCTGAAAATATATAATACCAATAAAAATAATTTTAAAAGGTTTCGTTTTGCTTATTGGCGTTTTAGTTGAGGTAATGCTTATCCGAGCCTCCCAAATCAATCGCGGAAAATGAAAATAGGTTTCACTTGTGAAATGTCGACTCTTTTGCGGTGTATTATACACGGGTGGCTTAGTTTATGCCTGTAAATGTATGATCCGTCAAAGGATCGTACACTGGCACGAGATAACGTTCAAAAGAGAGAGAATGAAGGGGACAACAGGGAGAGAAAGGGGTGGGACGGAAAGGAGAGGGTGGAGAAGAGGGGCTGAGAGAAAGGGCATAAGAATCCAATAAAAATCATTTTTAAAGGTTTCGATCTGCTTATTGGCGTTTTAGTTGAGGTGCTACGGAACAAGTCAACAAAGATATCAACTTTGCAGTTTTAAAAGCAAAGGAGCGTTCATTATCGTGAACTAAGATCGCATTTTCTTTTTCTTTTATGCATATGACAACGCGGTCAATATCAACTGCAGCAAAACCAAATGAGATGTTAAACCACAGTGATGCTCACACTTTCTCTTATGTTAGAAAATGATATGAAGAATAAATGCTGTATGTATCGGTGAAGCGCACGCTATAATTTTCTGTCTTTGCAAAATACATCCATAGCAAAAACACCACATTGAGTCACTGACATCCCTGCCGCGTCAGCCTCCAATTCACATCCAACCAAAAAATGACTGTAACCTCACCACCACACCCACGGACTTCTCAATCAGTGCACCCCACAAAAAAAACACACAAAAAACAAGAGAGGCAAGGCCTTCAAGACTCACTTGTGACTGAGAGTAAAACACACAAGCTTTTTATGTATTGAGTATAATTTCAAAATGTAATGTTTAAGATGAGAAAGATCAGTGTAAAGCAAATTAAGTCCCCTAGCATTAATTAGAGTAATTTCCCGTTTTTACTACCTGCACCAAAACGTTTGCAAAATAAATAAAACTTCCATGCTTAGCAAAAGAAGTTCCTGTTTGAACAAAAAATGATAATAATGACTGCTCTTGTTGTTGGGTCAGAATATCAGATCAAAGTGCCAAGTTTAGAGAATACAAAAAATATAAATATAACAGTAAATGCAGTTTGCATATAATTAGGCTTCATTATTTATTTTTTGTGCCCATCCCAGAGGTGCAATATTGTTTTAAACAAGATGACTGGAAAGAACTGAGTTTTTTCTATTTTTATGCCTAATTTGGTGTCAACTGACAAAGTATTTGTAGAGAAAATGTCAATGTTAAAGTTTACCACGGACACACACACACACACACACACACACACACACACACAACCGAACACCGGGTTAAAACATAGACTCACTTTATTTACACAAGTGAGTCAAAAAAGAAAAAAAGGGGGGGGGGGAGTGTACGCCATGTATTATTCAGAACACAACATTGAGGTTTCAAGGTAGAACTGACTCAGACAGGGAATGACGCAGGAAATGAAAGAGAAAGAGAGAGAGAGAGAGATTCAAAACCTTGGGTGGAAAACTGGCTGAGGAGACTGAAAACACGTACCCTATATTCAGGGTGTACACAGCCCCCTGTATGGTGTAGGGTTTTTGCTGAAAGAAGGGAGGGGTACAGGAACTCTCTTTTCCCAGATTCAAACTCCGAGGTCACCGCTACACACCAATACCCGACGATGCACACACGGGAGCCACGTCAAAACGCCCATCGCTTTCAGTCTGTCCGCGGGAGTGAAAAAGAAAAAGAAAAGAAAAAAGGCAGCTGTACTTTTCAGCTACCCTCCCGCTGATGTTTATTTTTCCCCCTCCCAGATTCAAACGGCCCTCCCTCCCGTCACGGCTGTGCACGATCCCCCCGTCACGGGTCGCTGCCGGTCAGTGAGCCGTGAAATGTCTTAACGGGGTGTTCCTGGCAGCTAGCTCTGGGGTTCACTTTCCCGTGACAAAGAACTGGTATTTTAGTGGTGAATTATCACATGTATCAGCCTCAGCAAGACCGAGTCCATGTACCAACCAACTAGCTCACAGAACGCCAGTGCTTCGCCCCCACCTGCAATCAAGATCGATGACACAGAAATCAAGTCAGTCGACAGGTTTTGCAACCTGGGCAGCACCCGATGCAGCAACGGAGCCCTTGATGCAGAAGTGACGCTGCGCATCGCCAAGGCCAGCTCCGCCTTTGGCAGACTAAAACAACAGGCTGTGGAACAACAAAGGCGTCAGGCTCAGCACCAAAATCAAAACCTACAAAGCTGTTGTGCTGACCACCTTGTTGTACTGCTGTGAAACATGGACGATGTATCGCCGTCACATTCAACAACTTGAGCAGTTTCACCAAAGATGCCTACGAAAGATCCTCGGCATAAAGTGACAAGACAGGGTCTCCAACCTCCAGGTCCTAGAAAGGAGTGGCCTGCCCAGCATCGAGAGCCTGCTGATCCAGTGCCAGCTACGCTGGACAGGACACGTTGTCCGCATAATAGACAGCAGGATCCCGAAGATGCTCTTGTATGGCCAGCTGAAGGAAGGCCACCGCGAACTTGGAAGACCCTGCAAGTGCTTCAAGGACACCCTGAAGACAAACCTCAAAGCCTGTGACATAGACATCGCCTCCTGGGAAAATGATGCCCTTGACCGCTCTCGCTGGAGGATGCTGTGCTCTAGTGGCATAAAGACGTTTGAAAACAAGAGAACGCTGGCCGTTAAGGAGAAGCGTGAGCGAAGGAAACAGTGCTCAGTTTCTGGAGATGTTTTCCCTTGCAACACCTGTGGGAAGTGCTGCGCATCCAGAATCGGCCTCTTCTCCCATATAAGGACACACACCGACAGATAAGCCTGCCTGCCTACTCATCCGTCGGACCGACGGGAGACTCCATCTATCACATGCTGTCCCCCTTGTGTTTCTTCTATCTATCTGTGTGTGTGTGTGTGTGTGTGTGTGTGTGTGTGCGAGGAGAAAGAGAAAGAGAGAGCATGGGGTAACAAAGAGAACCCAATCCATGCATTCAAGGTTTTCATAAGGCTGGGAGGTCGGGGGGGGGATGGGGTTGGGGGATGAACTACGAGTTTGCACATACATTTGCTAAGAAAAAAATGTTGCACTACCAGTTGGTTCAGGGTTTGTTTAAACTAAAAACACAACTCTCAGTTCGGCTATAAACCCCATCTTAGTCCGTTCAGCGACTCGAGACTGACCCCTGGAACAACGCAACCTGCAGCGAACCAAGACCCCAGCCCCGAACAACGTGGCCTTGTTAGATCGTCCGTCAGCCAACAAGTCATCAACTCAATACTTCCAGCGCGCACTGAAACCAGGGAGTGAAAGTAAAACGGCGCAATGAAAGGGAACGGCTTGGATTATGAAGGATTACTCTTGATACAGGCCTGTGTGGGGCAATGATGAGCAAGGGAGGAGAGATTGGGGCCCCACGCAGCCTCCCTTCCCACCCAACCCACCACCACCTCTTTTCTTTTCTTTTTTCGTTCTTTTTTTCTTCTTCTTCTTCTTTCTTTCTTTCCTTCTTTCTTTCTTTTGGTACTTGCTTGCCGTTTCAGCGGCATCACTCCCACACCCGCTCATAGTTCCAAATCACCCAATTGGGCCGCAACTTGACTGGGCCGGGTTCGCCGTATGTCGTTCAGTGGCCCACCGTCAGGAGTCCACAGGGAACTATCGACGATGTTGGATCGCCAGGAGGCCACACACCGGTGAAGGCCCTGCACTACTGCTGAGTCACTTGTAAAGAGACGCTTCTTGTGTGGACGGTGCCACGGAAAGGGCTTGACTGAATTGAAGGATTTATCTTGTGTGCCGCTTGGGAGGTGTCCAGCATGGGAGACGGGGTGAAGGGCTCTCCTACCGCCACCACGACCCCTCTTTTACTTAAGAGATGCTTCTTGCGTGTGTGAGAATCTCAGACAAAATGGATGTGATGCTCGTACCCATAAAAATAGCTCATTCGCTTGAAAGAATGATCATGAATAAAACTCAACGAACAACCGCGGCGACTAGTATCGCACAAAGGAAACAAATCTTACATGATTACACATAAATAAGAACACATGTGATGTTCGTGCCCATAAAATCGCTATCTGCATCAAAGAATGATAATGAATAAAACTAAAAGTTAATGAAAATGCGCGGCGAATTGGATCGCACAAGGGAGACAAATCTTATATAATTATATATAGACAAGAACACAAGCAATAGTCTCCCCTCTTCAACTTCGGGGGGGGGGGGGGGACACACACACACACACACACACACACACACACACACAACCACCACCACCACCACCACCACCATCACAACAACAACAAGCAATTTTGAATTGCACACTTACCTTACCTCCACAGCCCAGCGTCCTGTCTCGAAGTTCGAGTGTTGATTTGGTCAGGCATGTTTTTGATGATTTGAAACCTGTATAAAGCGCTGCGTTTCGACGTTGTCCACACTGCGCTTTGAGTTGCAACGGACCTTCCCCCTTTACTTCGTCCACACCGCCTGCACTCTGATTTACAGCTAAGCTTCCTCTTACGTTGTCAACACTGCACTTTTGATTAAGCTGAGCTTTCTCCTTTAATTTACTGTCAGTTGTCAACGCTGCACTTTAATAACAATTGAGCTTTCTATCAGTTTTAAGTTGTCAACACTGCGCTTTAATTACAGCTGAGCTTTCTCTTTTATGTTGTCAACGTTGCGCTTTAATTACAGCTGAGCTTTCTCTTTTACGTTGTCAACGCTGCGCTTTAATTACAGCTGAGCTTTCTCTTTTATGTTGTCAACACTGCACTTTAATTACAGCTGAGTTTTCTGTCGTATGTTGATCACACTGCAATCTGATCACACTGCTGAGCTTTCTCTTTTATGTAGTCGACACTGCGCTTTAATTCCAACTTGAGCTTTCTCTTTCACTGACCGTGGACGAGTTGTCCGCACTGAGCTTTCTCTTTTATGTTGTCCACACTGTGCTTTTATCACAACTGAGCTTTCTCCTTTCGTTTGCATCAGCTGTCCACACTGCGCTTTAATCACGACGGAGCTTTCTCCTTTAGGTTGTCCACAAACAGTGTTTTAGTCACAACTAGAGCTTTCCGAGTCCCAAAAGTTGTCCGCACACTGACAGACACCGAATTACTCAGTGACAACCCAGCTTTCTCCTTCTTCTTCTGTCCGTTACATGACCAACATCGACTTGCCGATGACTCTGTCGTGGTTCATGCATGCTGGGTATTTTCGTGTCTCCATAATCCACCGAACACTGACATGGATTACAGGATCTTTAACGTGCGTATTTGATCTTCTGCGAGCGTATACACACGAAGGAGGTTCAGGCACTAGCACTGAGGTCTGCACATATGTTGACCTGGGAGATTGGAAAAATTTATGTTGTTCATCCTGTGTTTTAATTACAACAGAGCTTTCAGTTTTATCTTTGATTTCGGCAGGGAACAGGTGTTAGAACTTTCCTAATCTTCCCGTCCTCCTCAGCCCCTCTCTTTCATCTGGCCAGTTTCTATCGACGTCCACTCCCAGTTCCCTTCAGTTTCTGCCTCAGCTTTGATTTTCATCTCCATTGCTCTTCACAACACAGTCACGGTAGCAAAATGAAAGTATGCACAATTTAAAAAATCTGTTTAATTTTCATACATTCAACTTTTTTTTTCTTTTTTTTCTTTTCTTTTTTTTAATCAAAAACAACTGCGTGTTTGGATTTCACATGGCTCACAGAGTTTGGCATGAAAAGTCGTCTGCGTTTGCCAAGGGACGTAACTGGTCAAATCGAAAAACATCAAGGCGTGCAGGAATGGCCGTCCTTTACCTATGTATCGAGTCGTCGAGAGGAATGCATGGGGATCCCCCCCGCCCCCCTCCACATTTAAAATACTGGTTTGTCCAACCACCAAAGTTAATCAACAGATATTCTATCTTCAGCAGTTTTGGTGCGCCCCCCGTGTGTGTGTGTGTTGTTATTTTTCCACTCTCTCTCATGTGTTGTTAAGTGTCTCATTTTGGTTTTTTCTTATATTCCTTTTTATGTTTATTTTCCATGTGCACATTATTCCCCCATTACTTTCTTTTCTAATATCACCGGGGATGGCTGGGAAAAAGCATGCAGTTTGTTCATCTTAATTTCTTAAATAAAATTTTGTTTCCTTTCATTTTGTTTCTCCCTGTGAATGACTTGAGCTACATTTTCTGGATTTTACTCTGTGTGTGTGTGTGCGCGTGCGTGCGTGTGTTGTGTGTGTGTGTGCATTTTATTAATTCATACACAAGCCTGCCGAAGTGATCATTATTTCAATGTACAAGATCTGTGTTTTAACCTATCTCAGTCTCAGATCATTAGCATAACAGTTCTTTTGTTCGACTGATGACACTAATCTTCCCATGTCTTCAACACTTCAGTTCATATCAGTTTTCTGCCTTCTGTGATTGGTGAGAACACAGCCTGTACTAATGGTGCTCCATCATCCAACACATTAGTCACATATCGGTGGAGTGATGGCCTAGAGGTAATTCATCCGCCTAGGAAGTGAGAGAATCTAAGCGTGCTGGTTCGAATCACGGCTCAGCCGCCGATATTTTCTCCCCCTCCACTAGACCCCGAATGGTGGTCTGGATGCTAGTCATTCGGATGAGACAATAAACTGAGGTCCTGTGTGCAGCATGAAATTAGCACACATAAAAGAACCCACGGCAGGAAAGGGTTGTTCCTGGCAAAATTCTGTAGAAAAATCCACTGGATAGGAAAAACAAATAAAATTGCATACAGGAAAAAATACCAAAAAATGGGTGGCGCCGTAGTGTAGCAACGTGCTCTCCCTGGGAAGAGCAGCCCGAATTTCACACAGAGAAATCTGTTGTGATAAAAAGAAATACAAATATTTCAGTACTGAAACTGAAGTTGAGATTCTTGACCCTAATATTTCATGAAACAAACTCTTGTGTATTTGTCTGAAATGTTTTCACGAATTTCAAGGAAACTGACAGAGCAAATGTAACACTACAATCAGTGCAGAAATGAAACTGTCATGTGAAATGTAGGAAATACCAGCACACTATTCCATGAGTGGAAACTAAAGGAAACAGCATCTGTAAATGGCAGACCATTTTGGGGGCGAAACATGGAACAACAATGCCATATTTTCCAGATGAGTGCAATATCAGAGTGTGTAGTTGTTCATCACTTTTCCTTCCCCTTTGCTGTCTTGTCCGCAGAGTGTTTAACTGAACATTCAGTATTTTTGCCACAAGTCTTCAGGCCAGTTTCGATACAGTTTGGACTGATGGATAGGACTGTGAGCAATAACTGATTTTATTTAAGGCTCAAATCAGTCCAATGCATATCATTTTTGTAACATTTGTTATTTTCTTACTATGTGATGAAGCAAACTGCTGAATCTTTTTTAAGTCATCAAGATGAAGGCCATGTATGGACTCCTCCCACATTCCAGCTACACACACACACACACACACACACAGTGTATTCCTATCAATAAGAAGTAAAACGTTTCTGGTACTACTTGCGTGGTGCACTTCAGCAGTACATGATCATACAACCATATTCCTTCCCACTTGACACAAAAACATTCAAAGAAAAGAATAATGCATTTATTCAGATACAACAATTAAGAATACAAGGCTTAATACTAGCCACAAGCAAGTAAGCAGCAAAATGAAAAGGTAAATGACTTAGCTTATCTTTATTTTTGTTTTTTGTTTTTTAGTGGTTTAGACAATAAAATTATGGATTTACAAAACAGCAGCACATTCTTTAAAAATTCCAATGCGCTTGATAGCCTGTAGTATCCATGATACCGTTTTCTGGGACAGATAACTGCATTCCTTCCAACAATCTGGACTGGGTCATAAAAAGTACCACTGTTTCTCTCAAGAAATACTGATGTATGTTGGACTTTCGTTTTCACATGACTGATTCTTTTTAAATCACTTCCAGTTTCAAGGTGGTGTTGACTGACCCATATGTGCTACTCTGAATAAAGAAAGATCTAATGAAGATTCTTGATTTTATATTCCAAATGTTAAAAATTTTTTTTAAAGAACAGTGGTATGTATTTGTTCTTAATTTAATCACTTTTAATTTTATATTTATCTATAAAGTCTTGAAAATAGAATACAGGAGAGAGAGAAAGGAGCGGAATGATTATTTACAAATTAAACATTTGTTTTCAATTAATGCTAATAAATAATACTGAACTTTCCGATTATTCCTTAAGCAATTGACATTTTCATCAATGGCAAAATTTATCAACAGAGCAATCAGAGAGAAAAAACAAGAAAAAATAATAAAGCAAACAACCACAAAGCATAAACACAAATGAAGTCTTGTATAAAAAAAATAAATAAATAAAAAAAAACAACAATTGCACTGAAAGCAAAATCATAGAAAGGTGGAGAGAGCACCTAACTGTAAAAAGACAGAAACAACAAAAAATGTTTTGGACCAACAAAACATCCATGGAGATATGGGAGGCTGGTTTTCCAGTGATAATATAAAATCATGAAAAAACAATAAATGCTGCAGTTTGTCTTCATCATAGACTGCCATGTTCTTGCACAAAACAGCTGTTTCTCATGTTTGAAAAAAAAAATCAATAAATGAATAAAGAATAAAATAAGGCCCAAATTTACTCTCCAGAATTAAGAAATTATTTTCATATTGACAGAGAATGGATATGTGACTAAAAAGTGTAATCAATTTTTTTTTTTTTTTTTTGAAACAAAAATCAATAAATCAATTAATCAACAGGCTGTTACTGAAAAAAAAAAAAAAAAAAACCCCAACAAATGAATCATTAAACAGATTATCAACCCAATCATCCAAATCAATTCATGTTGCTTATAGCCTAGTCGACCGCAAAGGGCCATTTACCCACCCATCCATTAAAAAAAAGTATTAAAAAACACCAACAATAACAGCACTGGTCCCAAGGCAGTTTATAATGTGTAAAATGTTATCAGTTCATTTTGTGAAATGGCAACAGACTACAAGATCCTACAAGGCAACATAAGTGGCTGCTGCTGATTTCCTTTGATCATCAGGAGACCTGTAAGGCACGGCTAAAAAAAAAAAACAAAAAAAACACACACACACATAAAAAAAAAGCCACACTGTTTTACAACTTTCAATAATATCTACCTTCGTGAACACATGTGAATTATTTTAATACTTTTAAAAGAGTACTATTCCTCCTATAAACATATTCTCTATCATTTCTACAAAATATCTGGTCCATAAACAAGGTGTGTGTGTGTGTGTGTGTGTGTGTATGTGTGTGTTGTGAGTGCATGTGCATGAACACAGGCTATTCTGCGCTCATCCATTTCTTTTGTTCCTGGAGGATATGTGCTGCACATATGCATGTGCATGAATATACATCCATGCAAACACCTGTGTTTGGTGAATGTGTGCCATCATACTAGTAGTTTTGCACAAACACCTCTGTTCAATGTACAGGTATGCATAAGAGTTCACAAATGCAAGTATGTATATGCAAGTTTACATGTGTGTTGTGCATGCATATTTCAAATGGGTTTGTTTTTATCTGGGTACTTGTGCATGTCTGAACATGTTTGTGTACTCACATGTGGCTAACAGCATGCAAATGCATGTGGGCAAAAGAATTTGAGGGCAAGTTCAAAGCCAGGTAAAAGAGGAAGAAATAAAGAGAAAAACCATGCCAGTTCATAAAATAATGGCCACTAGCACCCATGATAAAGATAACGTATGAACATCGCTCATCTGAATGAGTACCTGAACATAGTTTCATATCTAGAAAACAAAAATTACACAAATAATAAACCAAGACATTAAAATATTCAGCATCCTGTCACCTTACTGAAGACTTAAACCAAAGTATGAATACACCAATACATGACATGTTACATAAAATCAATGACAATACATGAGCAAATTTGTGTTTATTCAGCAAGTGTGAGAGTAGACTCTTTCCCTAGCTCACCTATAGACGGTTTCTTGAATCAGTAATACCATGTCATAAATCACATTCACAACGAGCAGCAAATCAGGAATCCTCCAATGCAGCAGTAAGGTTTTCATTTCACTTGCAGTCCCTTCCCTTTCAGCACACACACAAAAAACTTGATCTTTCAATCATTTACAAAAGTGGATCACTGGAACTTACTTTTCTCCTCTTTCGGAGCTATGATCTTGTACTGACTGCATCCATGCTGAATGCTTTCATGCATGCCGGGATACTGTTCCAAGTCCTTCTCCACTGACGTACACAACAGGACCCGGAGTTTATACTGATACCACAGATCTCACACCTTGTACCCTAAATAGTTATTTATCCATAGTACCCAACTGATTCCCTTGAACTGAGTTGTTATTTCTGTAATGCAACGGGCACTTTCAGTTCCGCTTATATATTCACTCAGTGTTTTAAACTTGTTGGCTTAAGCCTATAAATTATGTTGTTTGCCAGATTTTCAAAGGGTTTTGACTTTTTCTGATGATGTGTGAGCTTTGTGTATGAAGTATGTCTTTGACAGTGCATTCAGCTGTTGGGGGGGCTGGTCCACAGAAACTGCAGTGCAGCTGCACTGATGTGTTACAGTGCATTCAGTTGTTGTGGGGGCTGGTCCACAGAAACTGCAGTGCAGCTGCACTGATCGGATACAGTGCATTCAGCTGTTGGGGCTAGTCCACAGAAACTGCGGTGCATCTGCACTGATGGGGTACAGTGCATTCAGCTGATGTGGGGGCTGGTCCATAGAAACTGCAGTGCAGCTGCACTGATTGGGTACAAAGTGTTGACAATATGCCACCGACAGATCATGACATGACTGTCACATGTCACAGACTGAACTGGCAGCAACAGCTTCGAACGATAATCAAACACAGCAGAAAAAACATACAGAAAAACTTTCTTCTTCAAAAACAAAATAATAATTATAATCAAAACCAGCAGGTTTCTTTTTCCCAATCAATTTGCATTCTAAGACAAAAATGTTCTTTTGTATTTGTTGTCATAGCAGATCACAAAGAGAAACACATGTTTAAAGAAATGTTCTTCTTTTCTTCTCCACCCCCCCCCCCCTTTTTTTTTTTTTTTTTTTTGGTCTTTGTCAATGTCTGCACAATTTGGGGTAATTTCAACTGCAACTAATTTCTGAAACCATGAAATGCCAGGTGTGTAGATGAAGATGGTAAATATTCATGACCTTGTACTAGTCACTTACACTTTAAATGGTAGATATAACTGTCGGAATGCTGTATCAAAAACAAATGCAACAAAATTGCATTTCTTTGACATACAATGGCAATGTTTTCTATTGGATCACGATACAAAAATTCACCTATCTCCAAGAACTTTTGGTTTATGGCACTTTTAAAGGCTTGGAGCTGTTAAAAATAATTTTTTTAATCAGAAAAAGTAAAGAAAGAAATATCTGCTGTTCTAAGCAAGAAAAGACAGCTGTATAACGCATATTAAAATAGGCAGTCATGTGACTCACTATACCCAAACTATTCAACATGGTCACTGGAACAGAAATTTCACCAAAAGCCCACTTCTGACAGCAGTACATTTCCATAATTCAAACCATCAACAGCACAAATCACTCCTGGCTTTGGACCAGAAGAAAAGCCAACCTTGCCAGAAGCAAAAGAAATTCCTTGTTCAGACGGCAGCCTATGTTCATCAATCTTTGCAAAGGAACTAGAAAACTACTCACACAAGCGAGAAAAAGAAGAATAAAATGTAGGAACTATGTACAAACGGAAAAAAAATCAGTCACAAAGACATAGCTGATCATGATCGTGCCTCTGTGTGCGTAACAGTTGCAGTGTGACGTTGAGGCATGGAGGCCGCATCAGCACTAGCACTCCTGACTGTTTGGTAGCTGGCGCCACACCACCTACTTTCCCGACTTCTCTTGGTCAATCACTGTCAACAGAGCACAACAAATTGTAAAGTAAACATAGTAAAGTGTAATTCAACCATCTTAGAACAATACATCGTGTATACATACAAGGAAAACAAAGTGTTCATCATCAGACAAAACACGAGTTCATCTTGGAACAATACATAATGTATACATGCAAGGAAAACAAAGTGTTTGTCAGCCGAAACGTGATAAATACAAAGAAAACAAAGTATTCATCATCCACAATTCTGATTCACAACACAAATGACCATTCACACGACCAATCAAGAAAACGCTACAGAATCAATTTAAACTGTGAGAACATTTTAGTAACTGTGCACACCAAGAAACCAAAACATGAAATGACAGGAGTACATAAGCTTTCCCCCAAACAGTTATCTTCAATAATCAGAGAGACCTGAAGTTCAAGACAAACGAAACGGCCATGCAAGATAACACAGAAGAGAGAAGACAGAAGTAAAACACCACAGAACGCCAGATGATTTAATCCAGCAGTTCATGGAACACTACTCAGTGTATTCCATTCTAGAAACACATCAAATTCAGTCAGAGGCAAGAAAACTGTGACTTAACATTTGCCTCAAGAAAACGTTTTGCCATGACAATCAACAATCTTCTTTACACATCATCACTGGTACAGTGGGTAAAATGTTTTTTCACTTGTCAAACTTGGAGATTTTTCTAAAAGGCTGTGAACATGCACAGAGTAACTATCCATTCTGTAAAATGTTTTTTCACTTGTCAAACTTGGAGATTTTTCTAAAAGGCTGTGAACATGCACAGAGTAACTATCCATTCTGTAAAATGTTTTTTCACTTGTCAAACTTGGAGATTTTCTAAAAGACTGTGAACATGCACAGAGTAACTATCCATTCTGTAAAATGTTTTTTCACTTGTCAAACTTGGAGATTTTTCTAAAAGGCTGTGAACATGCACACAGTAACTATCCATTCTGTAAAATGTTTTCCAACCAGGCAAACAGGTTTTTCAATATATCTTCTTTTTTTTTCTTTTTAACACAATAGTACGCACCGTCTTTGGTAGGGAGAGGGTTTTTGACTTCAGTTTCTGCCTTCTTGAGGCTGGTGCGTTTGAACCCCTCAATGGAGTGTCTGAATTCCTCCTCTTTCTTCTCCGCTGCTATGGCTGCACAACAAACCACACTACTGTACAGGAAACACTGGAAATAATCAATACACATCAGTAAAGACAAACTGTACACATCCGGAAAGACACTGTACACCACATAACTTCTAGTTGTATGTTTACACTGTAATTCAAGACATGAAGGTTCCTCCTGGATGCAAAATGAAACAGTTCATAGGAAAGAAAAAAACACACAAACAGCACATGCACACAACATGATCAGAATCATACATATCAAAAGACAGCACACAGCAGATGATCAAAATCCCCACACAAATCTGGACTGGAACCTTCAACAGAAGAGGAACAGAGGATGTTGTAGCAGACTTGACAACACAAAGTGCCCTTAGTTTGCTGTGTTCCTTCATTCATTCATTTGTGTGTTTGTTCATTTCTTTGCTTCTTTCCTTTTTTTTTTCTTTTTTTTCTCAGTTTGCCTGTCATTTACCGCTGTTGTTGTTACTTTGTTTCTCTTTGCCATTCTTGTCAAACAACTGACTGCAATGAAAAGAGAAAAAGACAGAAAATGGGAAAGATCAACTCTGCAGGACCTACATATCTTTCTCACCTTATCAGTGTTTACACTCCCACAACAAATCTCCGCTCTTCCTCTGTTACCTTTTGAAACTTCCTCGTGTCAATACAAGAACCTATGGTGAACGTTCTTTTTTCTTTGCTGCTCCTCACATCTGGAACAACCTTCATCATATTCGTGCATCTGATTCTATTTCTGCTTTTTGCTCATCACGAAAAACTCATCTTTTTAAAACCTATCTAAAAGTACTCTCAGCTTCCTTGTTCTCCAACACCACCATGTCAGCTCACTTTGGATGTATGTAGAGTGGGAAAGGGAGAGTGTGAGTGGAGGGGGTGAGGGGGGAGGGGTTTTTGAGAAAGAGTGGTCATGAATGTTTTATGTAACTTGTAATATTTTTCTTTCATGAATAGCTTCCTGAGCTCTTAGAGAGAAAGGGCGCTACATAAATGTACATTATTATTATTACTATTATTATTACAATGCTAATCATGCTGGTGCTTGCTGCAAAAATGACAGATCATAGTGCATTAATTCACCGTGTCCTTGAAAGTTCATAATATTCTGTGAAGTTCAGATGAAGCACATATGTTGGACAGTGACTAAAAAAATGTAGCCTATGCATGTCATATCATTTCTCTCTCTCTTTCTCTCTTTTTTTTTTTTTTTTTTTTTTTTTTTTTCCAAGTTTCATTCTAATGTGATGCACTGTATCTGTATCATTTAGCATTATGTCCTCATTTATTTCTTTAAAAAACTGAAGGAGCAAAAATATTCGTGTGAAGAAAGACAAGGAGGAAGTTTGTTTAATGTCCCATCACACATATCCATGACTGAAGACAATTTCTTAGAGCACTAAGAGGGGAGTGCGCTGCACTGTGGCGACAAGCTCTCCCCCTAAAGACAGCAGCCTGAATTTCACACAGCGAAATCTGTTGTGATGAAAAGTAAATACCACACCACACAACACATCAGTAATGTTGGTTGCCATCAGACCTGGAGGAATCTGGAGAACAGTTCTTCTGTGTGGCACCCCAACGACTCTCCACAGAGTTGAGGGAGAAGTAGACGTGGAGTGATGGTCTAAAGGCAACTCATCCGGCTCAGAACCAAGAGAATCTGAGGGCACTGGTTTCAGTCCCATAGTCACCAGTATTTTCTTCCCTTCCACTAGACCTTGAGTGGTGGTCTGGACACTAGTCATTCGGATATGATAATAAACCGAAGTCCCATGTGCAGCATGCACTAAGCGTACGTAAAAGAACCCACGGCGACAAACAGTTTGTCACTGGCAAAATTCTGTAGAAAAATCCACTTCCATAGGAAACAAATTAAATTGCAGGCAGAATAAAATACAACAAAAAAATGGGAGGTGCTCACAATGTAGTGACGCGCTATCCTTGGGGAGAGCAGCCTGATTTGGACACAGAAATCTGTTGTAACAAAAAGAGTAATACAATACAGTAATAAAATATGATACAATAATGTTGGTTGTCAACAGACCTGGAGGAAACTGGTGAACAGTTCTGTGTGGCACCCCTAAGTCTCTCCACAGAGTTGAGGGAGAAGTGGAAGAAGAAGAATGTGGGTGTACTCACCATCAGTCGAGGGCAGGGGGTTCTTTTCGTCCACCTCTTGGTGCTTCAGGTTGTGCTTGTCAAACTCCCCTATGGACTTGCGCAGCTCCGCCTCCGTCTTCTCCTTGCCGATGTCTGAACACCAACCCACACACTTCATCAACAGGGCCACAGGGCCAAGTGCAACACTTTTGACACACACAACTCTCAAACCACACACATGTGACACTTTGACATGCACGACTCTCAACCTGTACACATGTAACACTTTGACACACAAAACTCTCAACCCACACACATGTGACGCTTTTGACACATAACTCTCAACCCACAACACATAAAACACTTTGACACACACCTGTCAACCTACACACAAATAACACTTTGACACACACCACTCAACCTACACACAAATAACACGGACACACACCTGTCAACCTACACACACATGACACTTTAACACACACAACTCTAAGCCAACTCACATGTTACGCTTTGAAACACACACATGCACCACCACAAACCCATTTTGTTTATTGGTTATTTGTGTGTGAGGATGGGTGTGTGTGCGTGTCGCAAAAACCTTTGCCGATTCTAACGCCCATCTTGTTTTGTTTACTGACTTTTGATATGCATGTGGGAATCTGTTTGTGTGTCTTGTAAACCTTGAATAAAGTTGAACCAACAATAAAAGCTGATTGTGATGCTTACTCCCATATGCTTGAAAACATCTTTCCACTTTTGATAATCACTTTCCTCTGTACTGACCCAACAAAAAACAAATCAGTATACTTTTCAGTTTATCAAAAGTCCAAGACATGCTGTGAAATTTTCTCTTTTCCTCTGAATCAGTGAGCAGGAGGTGAAAAACAGCAAGACAGTCATACCTCCTCCCCCAGCCAACAGCAACAACACTAAATGTAATCAAAGCAGCGACATCAAAAGCTCAGTGTTGTACAAAAGTTGCAACACAAAAACCAAAATCAGCATTCTGACCATACAACGCTTTACAGACGCAAGGCAACAAAAATATTCTAGACATGATATTCTCCTTGGACTCACTGTATGACCAATTATTCACGACTGATGTACTGCCAGTTTCATTCAGTAAGATTTAGACAATCCTCTAAGGCACACCCACACAGACTGCTTACAGAATAAAACATTCATCATCAGTCGTTTCAATGATGACAGAAGCTGTCTAAATCTGCAGCATGCTTTTTGTAATAGCTATACATTGGAGAAAGGTCTTGGCACAAACTAAGAGAGAGAGAGAGACAGAGCATACTCAGTGCAGTGTCTGATACATGTCTGATACTTCCATCAAACACTGACAATTACAAGAGGCAACACTCTGGGCTAACACTTTTCCAACAGAAAAATACTTCTGGGGAACACTCCTAGTTACAGACGGGCGCAATAGCCGAGTGGTTAAAGCGTTGGACTGTCAATCTGAGGGTCCCGGGTTCGAATCACTGTGACGGCGCCTGGTGGGTAAAGGGTGGAGATTTTTACGATCTCCCAGGTCAACATATGTGCAGACCTGCTAGTGCCTGAACCCCCTTCGTGCGTATATGCAAGCAGAAGATCAAATACGCACGTTAAAGATCCTGTAATCCATGTCAGCGTTCGGTGGGTTATGGAAACAAGAACATACCCAGCATGCACACCCCCGAAAACGGAGTATGGCTGCCTACATGGCAGGGTAAAAACGGTCATACACGTAAAAGCCCACTCGTGTGCATACGAGTGAACGCAGAAGAAGAAGACTCCTAGTTACACCATGTGGACATTCTGCAAATCTTTTTTTTTTTTTTTTTTTTTTTTTTTTTTTTCACTGGTGAACTAAGATACTGATAAACATTAAAAACAAAAATAATCACTGTCAGTCATATTCACCCTAAACTGCATCGATAACAATGTTCGCACAAGTTTGTCCAACTAGAAATGATTACAAAGCGAAACAAACAAAAAAATACAACAGGAAAAACAATAAAAATTTTCATTAACAATTCAACTCCTCCTCCTCCACAGTTTGAAGCAAAATCAAACAGCCACACATCAAAGAACTGATCCAAATGCCTGAAAAGGAAAGGGGGTGGGTGGAGGATGTACCCGATATTCATTTACTTATATTTCATTTACCACAACTTATTGGTGACGAGTGTTTGAATGAGCCTGAGGAAAGTTTTCTGTTTACTGCTTGAAGCAGACAATAGTCTTTTCAGCTGATCTGCAGGGGAAGATGCTATAAAGAACGCATTATGAAGCACTAACTTCCTGTAGAATGCAGTCTGACAATGTGTGGATAAAGATGAGGCAGACAGTGAAGACAAAATAAAATGCAATGTGTGGATAAAGATGAGGCAGACAGTGAAGACAAAATAAAATGCTGCCTTTTCTATGTGAGACACAGAGAGAAAATGACTGGCAAAATGCAAAAAACTCCTTCAGAGAAAACCATTCTGCGGTTGTTACTGCTGAGCAATTTGATCCACACATCTAAAAGCCATCTTGAAGGTTCCACTGGTTTACCTAAAGAGACAACATTCCTCAGGAAAATCATTCTTCATACCACACAAAACCATGCCTTATATTCCTTGATATTTCATGATGAACAATGGAATAGCTCAGGGAAAAATGACATGTAAAATATCAATGATTTCTTCTGAAATCTGTTATCAAGTCAAAGTGACTTCAAGACTGTGACAAAGCCTAACTATGTGTCATTCATATGTTGTAACAAGGCAGATTCACATACACAGTAAATACAACAGTGTGTCATTCATACGTTGTAAACAATGCAGATTCACATACAGAGTATATACAAGTTCGCTAGGATGAGTCGCTGGATTACTGGGTTAGTGCATCTTGTGCAAGCTCTACACATCACCTTATGGAAGCAACAACAGTGCAGTGGTGATTCAGTGAGTCAAGGACAGGCACACACATTTTCTTCACGCTCTTTCTCACGTGCAGAAGAGTCTGCTTTCCACATAACAATAATGATGATGGAAATTCATATAGCGCTTTCCAACGCTCTGGGCACTTTATAGTAACAGCAAAAAGTAATACAAAAGAAACAATAAGGTATGATGTGTAATGCTAAAAGTAACAAGATAGCACACACACACACACACATGCGCGCTTGCGCGCACGCACACACACGGAAACAAGGGAAGTGGGGATGTGGAGGGACAAAGTGGAAAATCAAAACAGAAGAAGTCCCAAATCAGAACAAACCGTGAAATTTTGTCACCAGAAACAAAACCAAGCAGACCCTGAAATCCATTCTGTAATAATGATTATGATCCAAAGCAGGAGTGACACGACTTCAAAATACATGTGTGAGTCGCTTTGTCATCTCTCAAGCAAAAGCTATAAAACAATCCAGTTTCTTCCCACAACAACAACAACAACAAAAAAAAAGAGTAATTTTTCAAAACTTTGCTAACAGAGTAGAAGTATTCCCAAAGCATTAATTGATAAACAAAAAAACCTGACAGCTGAATACAAAAGTCCTGTGGATGATAATACGCACACTTTGCCAGTATCATTGACCAAGCATTATTAAGAACTAGGTAAGCGTTATGTAGAACTTTCATTCTAAAGCACCTCTTCTGGGGAGTGGGGTGGAGATGGGGGCTTGAGGCGAGGGGGTGGAGGGGGGGGGGGGGTTACAAACTGGCTTCCAAAGCACTTTTTTCGAGATCTGATATGACACTTTGAAGGAGATTAAACACTGTGCATTTCGTTTCCTTATCCTTCCATTGGCATTAACATTTGTTGTTTTTCAATAAATACAAAACAAAAATGAAAAACAGATACCATGTAGGAATTGACATTGTAAGATTTTTTTAAAGTGTGTGTGGCTGTGT
The DNA here is from genome assembly GCF_041734735.1 of Babylonia areolata. NCBI lineage: Eukaryota > Metazoa > Mollusca > Gastropoda > Neogastropoda > Buccinidae > Babylonia > Babylonia areolata. The sequence goes on from NC_134882.1 coordinate 34,101,364, forward strand.
GTGTGTGTGTGTGTGTGTGTGTGTGTGTGTGTGTTTGTGTGTGTGCGCGCGCGCAATCATATTTTTGTCCAGGTACAGAACCTTCTTCAATATGTAAAACACTGTCTTGTTTTCAAACGCACAATCAAAGCTGTATGACAAAATGGTAACGAGACCCAAACCCTGAACAACTTGGCTTCCAAGAGCACTAGTCACTAGGTCTTAAAACTCAACTGTACTACTACTACGGAATGGCAACAACAACAAAATGTATGGAGACAGGACAGATGGGGGAGCCATACACACATTCAAACATACAACACACACACACACTCTCTCTCTCTCTCTCTCACACACACACTCACACACGCCGGTGAGGCATTGCTAACCTTTTTGCAACAGTAAAGGAATCTCGGGGCGCATCATGCATACATAATCATCTCCCTTCAGCATGGGTGACCATCCTTGATAAGTGCTTGGTAAGGGGTAAAGGAAAGGAAAATGGGGCTTGGGAGGGGTGGGGGGGGTGTGGTGAGACGGACTGGGGCCGTGGGGGGTGCATCATGGAAATGGGTGGGGGGATAGGGTATATCATGGGGTGGAGTGGGGGAAGGTGGAGCCAATGTGAATAAGGAAATCTTGGAAGCTAAACCCTTCAGGCAAAAAAAACACAAAAACCAAACAGTTGAGAGCACCAACTGTTGCTGTACCCTCTTCAGTAGGAAGGACAGTCTTTTCGACCGGCTCGATGTGATACAGAGAACCCTTGCTAAACGATCCAATGCGTTCTCGGAGTTCAACCTCAGTTTTTTCGTGAGTTATTTCTGAAAACATCAAAACTCTTGATGAAACCGTGTGCGTGTGTGTGTGTGTGTGTGTGTTGTGCTCTGCACACAAGCTCTGGCCATTATAGGAGTTTGTGTGTAGTGATGATGAGTCAGCACAGTGCACAATGTCACATCACACTATGAAAACAACAACAACAAAATAAATAAATGATGAGGCCAAGAGATCAAATGATAAACAAATAGTAAAGAGTGGTAACTCTCTCCATACACAAGGTACACAACTTCAAGTCTTACGCTACCATTTCAGCTAGCACACAGGTAAATAAAAGGTACATCGGAACAAACCCAGACACTTCCCCAAAAAAGGAAGTGCCGGGCCTGTCCTTATACCTATCATTTGACATGTGCACACAGCAGCAATGACAGAAGAAATGTGCAAACACAAATCAGCTTTTATTCAAGACTGACATAGCCTCTTTAATCCTGAACAAGCCACACAGAACACATGGACAATACAGAACAAACACATGGTTGCCTCAGTGGTTTTTCAACTTGAAATTAATAAACGATGAGGCCAGGAGATCAAATGATTAACAAATTACTAAAGAGTGGTAATTCTCTCCATACACAAGGTACACAGTGACTTCAAATGTAGTGATGGTAATGACTACAAATGTAGTCATGAAAACTAAAGTACAGTAGTGAATACAAGTGTAGAAATGACAACTTAAAGTATGAGTGACTACAAATGTAGTGACCCTAATGACTACAAATGTAGTAATAACTCCACAGCAAAATACCCACTACAAATGTAGTGACGACACTGACTACAATGTAGTGATGATAATGACTACAAATGTAGTAGTAACAAATCAGTATAACAGTGAGTAAAACTACAAATGTATTAATGACAACTCATATTAGTAGGGATTACAAATGTAGTAATAACAGTGACAACTGTAAGTATAATAACTCAACAGTAAAACAGTGACTGCAAATGTTTTGACAGTGACAACAAAAGTAGATATAGCAACTCACAAGTGACATTTTAATACAGAAAAAAAAAAAAACACTTCAAGTAAATAAACAGCAATCTGTGAAAAAAAAAAAAAAAAAAAAAAAAAACGACTGTGTCAATAAAAAAAAAAATTTAATTAAAAAAAAAAAAAAAAAAAAAATCTATCAGCAACACTTTCCCAATTTCAAACGTAACTTCCAATGTTCAACAAAAATTCATAGCAACACAAAAGAAATGGACAAAGAACAATTAATATCCGATACATGGATCATCACATTATAACATCCATCAAATGTTTTTTTAAGCACAACACTGGTAACTGTAAATGTCAATCAACAATGGCTGTCTCCACTGATGATTAATATCATGCTCAGTCCCCAATTAAATTTTTTAAAACTAATCTAAAACATACTAAAAACTAATCTAAAAACATTCCTTTTCCACCAGCCTCTGCATGATTAGAACACTCCATTCCTTACCGTGTCTTCTATCAATCCACATGTTTCTTCCATAATAATAATTATGCACTTTTTTTCCAAACAGAGCTCAAAATGTTTTACATGTACATCCGTATGTTTGTGTGTTTTTGCGTGGTCTGTGTCTGACTGGTGCATTATAGCAAAGCAGTTAGACTTAAGAGATGTTTGAAAGCGCTACATGAAAGTGCCATCATTATCATCATCTCTATTATCATTGTTGTTATCATTATGAATGTGATATATCCTGATAGCTCCACTCTGCTCACTCTCTCAGAGAGAGAGAGAGAGAGTGCATGCGTGCGTGCGTGTGTGCGTGCGTGCAAGCATGAGTGTGTGTGTGTGTGTGTGTGTGTGTGTGTGTGTGTGTGTGTGTGTAAGCAGACATTTCTGCAAAAGAGTGAAAGACACAGAGAGAGACATGAATGCAAAGCAAGGCCAAAGCCTAAACAATGAGGACTTTTACATGCTGACTAACAACAATACAATTTCTATAATTCATCTCATAAACTAAACAAAATGCCATTCTTGTTACCAGTTGCGGCATCCGCCCCAAAACTTCCAAACCTCTTCAACGTTGAACATTATA
>NC_134882.1:34109213-34114213 GCF_041734735.1 Babylonia areolata
CATTAATGAACAATATCAACACTGATTCCATGATGCACAGGAAGATCAACACTGACAACTGATTCATTTATACATTAACGCACAAGAAAATCAACACTGACAACTGATTCACTAATGCACAAGAAAATCAACACTGACAACGGATTCACTAATGCACAAGAAAATCAACATTAAACTGATTTATACAAACATTAAAGCACAAGAAAATCAACACTGACAACTAATTCATTCATTCACAAATGAACAAGAAGATATCAACACTGATAGCTAATTCAATCATACGTTGATGCACAAGAAAATCAACACTCACAACTGATTAACTCACAACATTAAAGCACAAGAAAATCAATACTAAAAGTAGGAATAAAATATTTCAAAGAAAAGGAGATAAGATGACAAACAAACAAACAAAAAACACACCCAAAAAACCATACTGACCTTCATGATCATATATATTAGACATTTATATAAGACATGAACTAACTACGTAGGACTATAACACAGCCACATCCCTTGTGACAAAATAGTGCATAATCTCAAAGTATATTTTACAATGAACCAAAATACTGCCAGCAATAATGACAGTGCTGAAACACTCCAGTAATGCAGGCAGTTGTAATAACTGGTCTGACGTTGGTATTATCTACCCCCCCCCCCCACCCCCTTTTTTTTTCTTGCAGCTCTAAGCATGTCAACACACACATACACTCAAACACACATGCATGCACACATATGCACACAAACATATGCACACACAGACTCAAACATGTGCATACACACAAGTGCCTGCATATACACACACACACATACACATACAAAAGTGCACACACACACACATAAATGTGTGTGCAAACACACACACACACACACACACACACACACACAGAGTTGTCTTCTTGAATCCTCTCTCTCATCGTCGCTGGTGTATGTATTTGGTTATCTAATACTCAATACTCCAATTACAAAAAACAAAATCATAACTGCATTCCCCCCACCCACCCCTCTCTCTCTCTCTCTCTCTCTCTTACTGTAAGGATGTTGTATTTCAATAAAAGCTGTTTTGTTTTTCTTTGTTTGCATGTTTTGTTTTGTTTTGTTTTGATGGATTAAGCAGAGTGTGGTATGGTACTTGTGGTGACATAAGAATTAACCCTATCACCCCCTTGTCAATAGACCAATGCAGGTAATGACAATAAAATATCAAAGCGTCAAAGCCTCTCTCTCTCTCTCTCTCTCTCTCTCTCTCTCTTTGTAGAATTAGAGAAAAATATATACCACCTAAGTACTATCGACAGCCATGTTTATTCAAACTGAGTTTATCATTGTCATCCACAAGACATGCTGATATATGGAATCTGGCACTGTTTTTACACCAGGCATTTAAATTTTGGGAGGCTGTACTTCATTGCAGCGTTTATGTAATATGTGTACTTATTACGGTTGGTTATATATTTTCATTTTGTTTGTTATTACTTATATTGTCACTTACCCCTTCATAAGGGGCCTAGGCCTATTAATGAATAAATAATCTGAATCTCTCTCTCTCTCTCTCTCTCTCTCTCTCACTCTCTCACCCACACAATCCGACTTCTTCGACAGCCCCTGAGAGTGAAGCCCAGAAAATGAGGATGTCAAGGGGCAGTGTCACAATGAGGGTGCCAAGGGGCAGTGTCACAATGAGGATGCCAAGGGGCAGTGTCACAATGAGGGTGCCAAGGGGCAGTGTCACAATGAGGATGTCAAGGGGCACCTTGGCAGTGTCACAATGAGGATGCCAAGGGGCACCTTGGCAGTGTCACAATGAGGATGCCAAGGGGCAGTGTCACAATGAGGGTGCCAAGGGGCAGTGTCACAATGAGGATGCCAAGGGGCACCTTGGCAGTGTCACAATGAGGATGTCAAGGGGCAGTGTCACAATGAGGGTGCCAAGGGGCAGTGTCACAATGAGGATGCCAAGGGGCACCTTAGCAGTGTCACAATGAGGATGCCAAGGGGCAGTGTCACAATGAGGATGCCAAGGGGCACCTTAGCAGTGTCACAATGAGGATGCCAAGGGGCACCTTGGCAGTGTCACAATGAGAATGTCAAGGGGCAGTGTCACAATGAGGATGCCAAGGGGCAGTGTCACAATGAGGATGCCAAGGGGCAGTGTCACAATGAGGATGCCAAGGGGCACCTTAGCAGTGTCACAATGAGGATGCCAAGGGGCACCTTGGCAGTGTCACAATGAGGATGCCAAGGGGCACCTTAGCAGTGTCACAATGAGGATGCCAAGGGGCACCTTGGCAGTGTCACAATGAGAATGTCAAGGGGCAGTGTCACAATGAGGATGCCAAGGGGCACCTTGGCAGTGTCACAATGAGAATGTCAAGGGGCAGTGTCACAATGAGGATGCCAAGGGGCAGTGTCACAATGAGGATGCCAAGGGGCACCTTGGCAGTGTCACAATGAGAATGTCAAGGGGCAGTGTCACAATGAGAATGTCAAGGGGCAGTGTCACAATGAGGATGCCAAGGGGCAGTGTCACAATGAGGGTGCCAAGGGGCAGTGTCACAATGAGGATGTCAAGGGGCAGTGTCACAATGAGGATGCCAAGGGGCACCTTGGCAGTGTCACAATGAGGATGCCAAGGGGCAGTGTCACAATGAGGATGCCAAGGGGCAGTGTCACAATGAGGGTGCCAAGGGGCAGTGTCACAATGAGGATGCCAAGGGGCAGTGTCACAATGAGGATGCCAAGGGGCAGTGTCACAATGATGCCAAGGGGCAGTGTCACAATGAGGGTGTCAAGGGGCAGTGTCACAATGAGGGTGCCAAGGGGCAGTGTCATTCCTGATCATTTGTAATGCTGCAATTGAGGCTCTTTTATCATTCTGTTCTTTACTGGTCTTTCTTCCATTTCCAATGAATGACTGGTTTCTTCAAAATAGGCCAAGGCCGCTATATCTTAGGGGACTGATAAAAAACACTCCAACAAGTACTGTGTATGTATTCGTCAGCAGAACATATCCATTTTTACACATTCAATAAACAATGTTTGTTGCTTCTCCTAGCTTTTTTCTTTTTAAGTCAAGAACTCACGTCTATTCTATCTGCATCAATACAACAAATGCGCCATTTAAAGCGATTACAGTGACGTATAGTCAAACTAAGTAGTTTTCTCTCTCTGATGAAATAATGGCTGACACTAACAGCAACAGAAATAAGCAGCCATTTAAAAGAGATTACTGTGACGCAGAGTCAAACTAATTAGTTTCCTCTCTCTGAAGAAATAACTGGGCTGACAGTAACAGCAACAAGCAGCCACCCCCCCCCACCCCCCACTCCCCCTAACACACACACACAAAGCTAGCAGGAAACAAGGACCCACACCACCTCACAAGGAAATATCCTTCATTTAATTCAACCCCACGACTGACTGCCTCCATTGTTGGCAGGTCGACGTTTTCCTGACCGTACACTGCACGCTGCCCACGACGGGAAGCAGACTCAGTGAGGAAGTGTCACCAGCCGTCTTCCTGCTTTCAATACTCTGCTGACCTTTTGCATTCCTACCAATGAAGAAGATAGTTCACATACATATCCCAATCACCTCTCAGTGATTAAGCAACCCCCGCAATTATGACAATGGGGGGAGTTTTTCACGGGTATATACACACACACACACACACACACACACACACACACACACACACACACACACACACACAGTGTGTGTGTGTGTGTGTGTGTGTGTGTGTGTGTGTGTGTGTGTGTGTGTACGTGTGCATTCCCTCCTCCCCCACCCAACCACATAATCTGGGGCATGCACATTCTTTTCCTTATCTCAAAGTAGGGGTGATGATGATGCTGCTATGGAGGTCCAGTAAGGTACATACTGTGTGCTTCCTTAATATAAACCAGGCCTGAGAGAGACAGACACCTGCAGTGATGGTCAGAAACACTCCCAAAGCCAGATCCATGAAGTCAATGACCCTCTACTGTACTCTCCCCAGTCTTCACATTTGATCCAATAGCATGCTAAATTCTGGGTAGGTGCCGGCCACTGGCCAAAAAGACATCCAACCCACCTCTGACGAGACTCGAACCTGTATCCTCCAAGTCGTCAGTCCATGATGCAAACTACTTTGTCATTGTCACAGCAACAGAAGAAGCTAACCTAACCACCTGCACTGACTGAACAGACTCTGAGATGAAAGCCAGTGAGAACTACTGGAACACTGCGTGCAGGAGATCAGTTTCTTGTCCAGTCATTCAGGTCAGATCAAGTTGCTCAAGGAGGTGTCACAGTGTTTGGACAAATCCATATATGCTGACCAGCAGCATAACCCATCACTCCTAGTCAGGCTTTGAGTGGGGGGAAAAAAAGGGCTACACAAGCAAATAAAAGGTAGGTCATCAAATTAAGGATTTTTTTCCTTCTAATAATGAGGGCTCAATGAGCAGAAGTACAACCCCTTCCACACACTTCTTGCCACCACAATGCTTCTATACATGGAAGCACGCAAAAGGATGTACACACACATGCATATCTGTGAGCACACACACACACAAGATCAGTTCTTTTCTAATAATGAGGGGGCACACACACACACACACACACACACACACACACACACACACACACAAAGATCAGTTCTTTTCTAATAATGAGGGCACACACACACACACACACACACACACACACACGGCTCGTTTCATTTTTGAAACCCCGTCTGTACAAAGGAAATGGACGAAGGACAAAAACCAAGTTTTTTTTTCCTGTTAGTTTTTGGCTGGGTTGGTGGGATGTTGTTTTTTTTTTGTTTGTGCTTCAAATCAACTCTGTCTCTCTGTTTGCACCCACACGCCCACACACGCACACCCCTGGTGAGTTCACACACACACACACACACACACATAGAGCACAAGAAGCTCCTCTTATCACACAGTTGGTGATTACACTCAAGCACATTACACCCTCTCCATTGTCCAAAGCTATCTCTCGGTGAAGGGACTGAG
>NC_134882.1:34119213-34154213 GCF_041734735.1 Babylonia areolata
CATCATCATAACTACGTTCAAACAACACAGGGACAAATCAAAAACAAACACATACTACACATAACACATTCACCAACTTTACACATCATCATAACTATGTCCAAACAACACACAGAAACAGATCTGTACACACACACACACGCAAACTACACCTAACACATTCACCAACATTACACACAATCACAGCTATGCCCAAACAACACACAGTGACAAAGCGAGACAACACAAACCAAACAAAAAACAACCTACTCTGCTGGTCAGGCAGGACCGATTTCTCCTGCGATACTGTGCGATTCAAGCTCTGTCGTTTGAAGGAGCTAATGTTGCTGATATGTTCCTGATGCTGCTTTTCTTCAGCGATCACTAGCCAAGGCAAACAACAAGCAAGCAAAAAATCAGCCAAAAAAAAAAAAAAAAAAAAAAAAAAAAAACCACGCATAGTAATACTACAGTGAGGTGAGTGATGGGGGAACTATGTACAACAAAATTCAACAGCAAGGGTGGGGTGGGGGGGTAAAAGGGGAAATTATGCACAAGAAATTGCAGGTGAAAGGGAAGAAGCAGGGGGGATGTGCGCGCGCGCACGCACACACACACACACACACACACACACACACACACAAAGTGAAAATCCTATGTCCAGACAGTGCAAATGAACTGAAATAAATGTATGAATGAATAAATGAACAAATAACCAGACAAATAAACCATCATACAAACAGACTGGGGGCTGGGGGGGGATGAATCCAGCTGATTCTCAAGGCATACCAAACCTGTCAGTAATATATATGTGGGGGGAGGGCGGGGGAGGTGAGTATGTGTGTATATGTGTGTCTGTCTGTCGGTCTGTGTGTGTACATGTGTGTATGCACCGAGTTTTATCTTTTACTGGGTTTAGAACCATCAATTTTTCACTTTAAAAAGTGACTATTCATATGCATACATGCATGATTGTTGATGTGCACACAGATATTGTATCAGAAGTTTGTAGACACAATACAACATACTCTGTGTGCTTATGTGAGCATGTTTACGTGTGTGTACATGAAAATGAGTCAGGTATAATGTTCTATCAAATTTCTACTCCACTTTACACCACAAATGTTTTATGTTGAAGGAAAATTACTGTCCCTTATTTCTGATGCCGAGAATCAGCTGGGAAATAAAACAAATGATTGGATATGCAAACAAATAAACAGGGAGTAAGCAAATAAGTAAATAAACAAAAATGATCTTTAAGCAACAAAATGTGCACACTACAAGGCCAAGGGAAAATAAATCATAAAAAGGCATCTATAGAAAACACATCTGACCACATTGTCAATTGCACTTTCAACAAAACCCAAAACAAGCGGCAAATCTCTCAACACCTTTCACACACAAACACATACAGAGGTCAAGGGGACGTGTGAAGGAATGGGAGGGGAGGATAACTGGAGAAGAGGAATGCACACACGCACACATGCACGCACGCACACATAAACACGCAAACACACACAAACACACACACACAAACACAAACACGCAAACACGTACACACTAACACACACATGTACACACACACACACACACACACACACACACACACACACACACAATGTACACTCACTCACACACACACACACACACACACACACATGTACACTCACTCACACACACACACACAAATACGTACACACACACACACACACACATACGTACACACACACACACACACACATGTACACACACACACACACACACACACACACACACACACACACACATACACACACACACACACAAATCAGTCCTGGGTTCCTGGTATAAATCATTAACTTTCAGTTCAGCCACACTGAACAAGGTGACAACGACGCACAGGTCAGAACAAGGGCTGCACCAACCCTCAAAAGATGGGACTTTTCCCAGCCAGTCAAAATTTCATTTCCAAGAGTTCATTACTGATTTCCTTGAACAAAATTAATACCATCCCAAAATGAAGGACCACAAACAGAAACTGTGACTGTTACCCTGACCTGTGAGCTCAGTCTCAGTCAAGAGCCCTTCACCGACAAACACACTTGTCAGTAGCAGACAAGGGGTTAAACTGAATTGCAGAAAGCAATTATCAGAGGTTTCCTTTTTCTTCTTTGGTTAACGATAACCAGACCCATGAACCCAAGACAGACTGGCTGCAATCAACAACAAAAAATCTTGAAAATTAAACACACTGTTCATCTCTTTTTGCTCACTCTCATCAATACCACACACACACATACACACACACACACTCACTCTTACAAATACACACACACACACTCACTCTTACAAATACACACACACACACACACACACACACACAGAGGCACACATACATGCACACACATATACACAGAAGCATGTATTATTCTTTCCAATGCTTTTAACACACACACACACACACACACACACACACACACACACACACACACACACACACACACACACACACACACACACACACACACAAAATCACAAGCATGAACATGATTTTTTAAAATATTTTTCAGATGTTCTTAAATCATGTATGCACACATGCACACCTTCCATACATGCCCACCCATCATACACACACATATTCATGCTGGGAAGCTGACACAAAGCACAATACCCCAGCACACATGCACACCACACATGCCAAGCACACAAAGACTCCGGTAAACAAGAAACACAAATCCAGCAATCAGAATGCAAGCACACACTCACACAGGTACACACTGATCATGAACAACGGACCCAGCAGACAAACCACAACAAGCAGACAAACCACAACGGATAGTGGACCCCGAATACAAAGAAATCATGTCTCAGATGACAATGAGCAGCACCAGGATGACAGAGCATCTACAGACTTTCAGCAGTCATTTCCAAGAGTAAGAAGCATTGTGCATGCCCAGCCTGAAGTTTATGATGCACACTGCATGCCGTGCCTAAACTTCATGTAAGCAAGACATGCTGCATGCTGCATGCCCTGCATGAACTTTGTGTGAGGAAGACATGTTACTGTTAGCAGCAACCTGATTCATGTAGATCTAATAGTCAGAAATTATCGCTCCTCGTATCCTTAGATGTCAGGATGATGTTAAGCAGAATGTTGTTCTCATCAGTATACAGACATGTCAGTTATTTGAGTTGATTAAGCATGCGCGAGCATGCTTTTGACAATTTTGTTAATCTGGATTTTTTTTTATCAGCAAAACCTGTTCAGGTGTGAGAAATAAAGCATTAGGTATTGACTGGCTGTCAGTCTTTGAGGAATTTAATTGTTAATCTTAATCATGTTAAGTGTTTCTTATATTTTTCCATATGACCTAAACTGACTGTAAACAATGATTTATGAAGAATGTTATGTTTGAAAAAAAACATACACTTTGCACTAATTCTTTATCTCTGTCTTGCAATAACCGGTGTTTGCATTTTAATTACATTTCTGTGTGTGTGTGTGTGTGTGTGTGTGTGTGTGTGTGTGTGTGTGTGTGTGTCTGTGTGTTGGTGTGGTGTGGTGTGGTGTGTTTGTCTGTCTGTTATGTTTATGTATATGCACGCAAGCATGTAAGCATTTTCTTTCAACATCTTTTCATACATGTGTATGTTTAGATCCATCTGACTGTCATCTACAATAGATGTGTTGAAATAAACTGGGCTAAAAAAGTCCATTCTTTACAATTTACATGTGGTTGCATGTGCACATCCACTTACATGTGCACATGCTTATCACTGTTCATAAAAGTCCAGAAACAGCTGTCTACACAATACAGGATATCGTTAAACAATGCTGTCCAGTAGCAGCTGTGTATCAAACACATGATACCATTCAAAATAAATGTTCAACAAATCCCGAGCACACAGTACAAAATACACTTCAGTCTGTGAAGCTGACATGCCCAAAAATCATTGACTTCGAGCTGTCTCTTTTAGAGGACGGTGTTTCATGGTCAGTTTATTACATGTATTGACACAAGATACATGACCAGTATAGTAAATGAGTTGTTGGTACATGGTTTGACATGCAGTCCAAAGAGAAGCACGGTATGTTCTGAATATACATCACAACCCTGGGGTTTTGTCCAGTCTGTTTCTGATTACACAATGAATACAGAGAGCAATACACAGTAACACATCTCAAGCACAGGATCAATCTGCTGTCCATAGTCAGCAGATATATGTACAAAATAACAAAAAAAAAAAGTAACACTAAATGCTTAGGCAAACAATCTGTTCAGTTTTGTCTAATCAGGAATACGTGAAACAGCAATAGGCGAATCAGGATGACAACCTGGTACCCAAGACTATCTGCAAGGAGAATGACAAAGTGACAGATGACCAGAAACTGACAGACAGAGATTGAGAGAAGAAGAAGAAGAAGAAGAAGAAAAATCAGAAAAGGTAAGATGGTGCGTCCCTGACTTGAAACATCTACAAAATACTTTTTTTCTTTTTTGTTTTACATAACTACAGTTTTATTTTCTTTCAACAGTCCCTTGGTTTCCAAGTCACTCACAGCTGCCGCAGCAAAAACCATACACACAGCCACAGAGACTCATACACGACGTGGGCAGGCAATTCATGCGAAAGAGATCATGACCAGATTGAGATATAATCCCATCAATACACAGATACACACGCAGTCCAGCTGACATGACAGAGACAGAAGGAAAGGGAAGGATAATCCACACTGGACACCCATAACAAACAGCAGTTCAATTTGTGATGAACAAGATGAACAAGAAAAAACAAAAACTACCAATAACTTTGATTTGTTCTAACACATTGTACAAATGCCATCTGCAAGTTTCCTCTCTTAAGGAAAAAAAAAAAAGAAGAAAAAAGCATTCCATATGGTCTCTCACACTCTATCAAAAGCAAGTAAAGGTAACATGTGTCATTCCTTTGAGACAGTTATCTAAAACGTTGTTGCTATTCTTCAACACACATACACACACATGCACATACATGCATTCCCCCCTCGCTCGCTCTCTCTCACACACACACACACACACACACACATGCACACACATAAATCAATGACTTGCATTCACATCTGACAGCTTTTCAACATGAGAGATCTGCAGTTCAAACAGATGTGTGTTGATAAGGAGAGAAGTGAAAGAAAAAGCCGATCTGAAGGCAGCGTAAATGTTGATGCATAACAATTCATCCCAAAAGGCTCTTTGTATTAATCCATTAAAGCACTTCAGACAAATAAACAGTAGTGATGTCCCAATGTTTCAGGAACAGGAACAGATGGAACCCAAATACCAGACTGCATTCTAGTGCTTCTGCTGAAGTAACAACAATACACAGCTCTATCACTAAAGTACAATGCTTATCACTACAACTAAAACACAATGTGTAGCACTAAGACAATATGTAGCAGTAAAGTACAGTATGTAGCACTATCACTTAAGTACAATTGGTAACACTGACAATTAAGTACAATATGTAGCAGTAAAATACAATATGTTGGACTAACATTTTGTACAATATGTAGCAGTGAAGCACTATCACTGAAGTACAATTTGTAGTACAGACACTTATGTAGCAGTGAAGCACATTATGTGGCACTATCACTGAAGTACAATTTGTAGTACAGACACTTAAGCACAAAATGTAGCAGTAAAATACAATATGTAGGACTAACACTCAAGAACAATATGTAGCACTAATACAAAACTACAATATGTAGCAGTAAAGTACAACAAGTAGATTAACACCAGAGTGCCATATGTAGCACTGAAATTACAATACAATATTCTGCACTTACAAAAGTACAATAACTATCACAAACAACTAACAGATCATAGCAGTATAGAATGCATGCCTCTGTTTTTCAAGCAGGAGTAAAACATAAGAATTCAAAGCATGCAGTTAAACAACAAGTTAAGTGGGAGAAGTAAACTTAACCTACAGTAGTTGTGTTAAATAGATAAACAGACCATTCACAAGAAGAATTCTTATCTTTTTGTTTTACACATGATCATGTCCATTAACAGTTATGTCATTCCAAGCTTTTTTTCTTTCTTTTTTTTTTTTTTTTTCAAACTCCCTATTTTACTTGGCTAAATGACTTGAAAACTTGTTTAAAGTATGAAATGTACACTTTATCACTCACATATTCATATTCTCTCCTCCTTCCCCCCCCCCCTCCTTCCCCCCCCCCTCCACCCACCCCTAAACCCACATACTCAACACCCAATTCCTTTTTCTTTTTTTATATGTATAAAAACAAATCTATTCTGATTATCCCTTAAGGCTTAACAATTATAATTCTGTTTAAAAACGGTCTCTTGCTATCACTGACAAAAGTCCTCTTTATTCTGACATTCACTCATTTACACACACACACACACACACACACACACACACCAATCAAAAAGATTCCTATACCAAAACATAACCCCGAGAAAAAATTGAACCATACCAAGCAATATAGTGAAAACCAACACAGAAGCCATGCCAAAAAATAAAATATAAAAACCCCAAGAAACCATGAAGCGGAAAGCAAACAACCAACCATTGCCCCTCAAAAAAATAAATAAAATAAAATAAAATAAAATAAAATAAACAATCAAATACAGAACTCCAGCACTACGAATGTAGCGGCAGCCAGAAAGACTCACTGGTGGTATCAGGCAGCACCACTCGCTCTTTAGTACTGGTGTGATGCAAAGCGTCTGGCTCAAAGTGAGCTATCCCTTCCAACAGCTTCTGATGAGACTTTTCCTGAGCTACGTCTAGACACATGCATGCCCCAGGAAGGAGGTGGGAAGGGAGAGAAAAACAATACCACCACACGGTGAAAGTCATGTAACCAAAAATATTATATTCAGAAAAGAAGAAAGAGAAGAAAAGCAATAAAACATAGTACGAAAAAAATAATACCACTACACAAAATGAAAGTGAAGTAATCCCAAAATATCCATAACCAGGGAAAAAAAGAGAGAGAGAGAGAGAGAGGGGGGGGGGGTGGAGAGGGAGAGAGGGAGAGAAAGAAAGAGAGTTTGCAAAACTCAGAAAAAGTAAAGAAGCATGTGTAAGGTTTTCACATCAGTAACGATGACCAAAAAATAATCAAGAACGCATAGATACACACGTACACACGCGTGCACATCCACACACACACACACACACACACACATAAACACACACACACACAAGTCACCACAAACACTCACATTTAAACAAAGACACACACACATAACTTGTAAACTTATGTATTCATATCTTTTTGCAAACAGAATTTTTTCAAGTAAAATCATAATAAAGCTATATGAGAGAAAAAAAAAAAAGCCAAACTGAAACAGCACAATACGGTGTAAGACAAAGATCAGTTCATGCATGGTATCACTGCTTTTCGTTTTGAAGCTGTACATTTTACACCTTTCATTATGTGTACCATAATCATGCCGTGAAAAAGAATGAAAATCACATGTCAATTGACAGAGTTGTACAGAAAATTAAAGTGCTCATGAACATGAAAAATTAAAAGCTTGTCATTCCTAAGCCACACTAATGTAATATTGGATGAGGTGCCAAAAGTGAAAATCAAGACAAACTGAATACCTTCCATGTATACTTCCAACTCAATGATAATGGTGGCAACCATAATCCCAAAAGTAACCATGGCATAAAGCTAAAATTTCACTTAACTGTACTGTAGCACTGATGCTCAATACCTCTTTTTTTTTCTTTTTCTTTTTTTTTTTTTTAATTATAATCAAAAAAAGAAGTTGCACCAGTTAATCCAAACTAAAATGCTCTACCGATATTCAAGATCTGACCACCAGACACACCAGACCAAATGCACACAGAAAAATATACTAATGTTCAAGAACTTTAAATCTTTTTTTTAACTTGCTTAGGCTTCATTTCCTCTAAAATATTTGTTCATGGACTCAAAATTCAGCTTTAAAAAAAATAGAGAGAGAAATGTTTCACCGTCACTTTCACATTCAACCTTTCCCTTTCTACACAATACTCCACTTCAAACCATCAATGCAGGTCAAAGCTCCAAAGCTGACCTTGGGACCATACAACTGATTTTGCCTTTCAACTTAGTAAAAGAGTTAAAGATTTATAAGATTTTTTTTTTTTTTTTTTTAATGTCAAGCTGAGGACATGATTCATTTCAGTCGTGTCAAACAAGCAACACAGTGTTGAAATGGGTTCCCTTTTTAATGAAGAAAATAATTCACATAAAAGTTTTGGCACACAAAAATATATGCTCATTTGGCTGGCTGGTATTTTCATCATGCTTTTTTTAATAATACTTTTGTACTGCTTCATGCATTGAGCTCTGTTCACTGTTCGTGAAATTAACATCCACTTTGGCTCAGCAATGCTAAATGCCAAGCTGATATGTTCCTCACACTAACGTTAAAAACTGGATTTAGAAACTGGGTTCTGAACTCCAATAACAAGATATTTCTACAGAAATAATCTGAGACTTACGTTTTGAATTATTCGTATTGTATCTTTTTGTATTGTAATTGTATTGTACACTTTTTTCACAACAATTTCTCTGTGTGAAATTCAGGCTGCTCTCCCCTGGAAAAGTGTGTCACCACAGTTCAGCAACACTTTTTTTTTTGGGGGGGGGGGGGGGGGGTCTTTTTTCTGTCTGCAAGTCTATTTGTTTCACCATCAAAGTGGATTTTTCTACAGAACTTGTCATGGACAACCCTTTTGAAACCATGGGTTCTTTTCATGAGTACTATGTGCACACTGCACACAGGTCCTCTGGTGATTGTCTCATCTGAATGACAGCATCCAGACCACCACTTAGGGTTTAAAGGATGGGGGAAGGGAAAGTAAAAAAAAAACTTTGTATATTTAACTTTAACCCATGCACACTCACTCACTTCCTTGTCAGGCCGGCTGCCTACTAGGCCACCACTCCACAAGTCAAAAGCATTGCAATTCTTGGTCACGATGGTCATCTCTTCGGTACAACAATAAACAAAATAAAAGCTGAGCACTGCTGTACACTGCTTGTCAAAGTATAACCCTTTGTAAATTTCAATTTGCGGAGTACTTGGTTTTCTGCAAAGCATGGCATCTGTCCTTTCAATCTGTTCTAAATTACAGTCACTCTATCAACAATGACAAAAGAAACTTAAACGGACATGTTCTTTTCCCTTGGGCCTAAAGTTTCCTTAAACGGACATGTTCTTTTCCCTTGGGCCTAAAGTTTCCTTATCATGAAACAGAAGACCTTTACAACATTTCTAATGGGTTGTCCTCCCTGCTCATGTTTTACCCATGTTCTTTAATTTAATGATACCAACATTACTATGCAGTGTCAATGTTTCAGTGTTTGTCTTGATTTTCAAATCATCAACTGCAAAATTAATGAGAGTATCTGCCATCATATTATAACTGTTGGTCAGTAGTGCTGATCATGCACTGAACATTAAAAATCAATCTCTCCACATCATGCTGACAAACCCACCCATTAAATCATCATCTGTTGGTAACATGAACATGGACATTATTGATAATACCGTAATAGTCTTGCCAACCACACAGTGCCATATCAAAACTGCCCAACTAAATAAAAATTCAACCACATTAAACATAAAACTGTGTCACATAGGGGAAAATCCCCTGCAAAAAAAAATACAGTTCCTGACAAATTACATGACATGACACTGGCAACATTAAAAAAAAAAAAATGAAATTTTCAATCAAATTTCAGGGAAGAAGCCAGGAAAGAATGGGATTTTCTGTTAAAATTAAGATTCATATTTGACAATGAAACCCATGATGCAAAAATCAATGAAAAGCATACATCAACAAAACAGAAAGACTTGCAAAAACAAAAATCAAGCAAATGTACAGTTGTACAACACACGTTTGTGTTGCCATATTCTTTTCTGAAACCAAACTGTGCAAGAATTTTCTTGATGTGTTGTGTATTTTTTGTTACCTTCATGAAATAAAAAAAAAAAAAAAAAGGAAGGAAGTAAAGCAACAGTTGCGGGCCCTACCTTCAGCAGAGGGCAGGGAGTTCTCCTCGTTGGTCTGCACATGCTTCATTTTCTGCACGTCCGCTTTTCCGATCTCGGCCAAGAGCTGTTGTGGGGGCTTGGTGGTGTCCGCCATCTTTTGTCTCTCCGTCAGTCAACAACAAGGTTCAGCAAAAAGTATCTGAAAGTGAAACACAGAACTGCATAAATCATAACAAGAGGCGAAGGCTCAATATGTAAAAAATGTTTGCCACACACACACACACACACACACAATTAAAAGCTGCATACAAAACATGGTGATGAAGAAACTTTTAATTTTTTCCTTTCTTCCTTTTGGGAGGGGTGGGTTGGAGGGGATGGGGAGTTGTTTTGTTGGGGGATGGGGGGGGTGGGAGGGGGTGTCAGGTTGGGGGGGGGGGGGTCCCCCTTTTGTGCTCATGAAGGAGCATTTATTCAGGTCAATGCACAGCATGCAACCCAACATCCCTTCCGCTGAGTTAATAATGTCCTTCAAGTCTCTGTTCTATAAAAATAAAATAAAATTAAAAAATAATAATATAAAAAAAATTGAAGTTATCTTAATCAGTTTTTGTTTTTTTTGTTTTTTGTTGTTGTTTTTATTTGAAAACTTTTTAAAGTTCTCGCAAACATAATGCCCCGGTTCAACATAAAACGCATGATACAACCTAGCACACCCTCAGCTGCTTTTGGCAATGACTGCTCAGTGACAGTCACGGAGCTAGACTGTGGACTGTGAAGTGGAGACCAGCATCACTTCCCCACTTCCTGATGACCCCAACAATACCTCACACTCACAGCAAGCTTCAAAGTGCCTGAGACATCAAAATGAGATCATCATGACAGCAGGGCATACTGGGCCTCTAGATGTTGAACAATTCACTGTATACATTATTCTGTGTAACACTGACAGCTACAGATAGTAATGAACACTGTCAAACAGCATTTTCCCCCCCTAAATCGAGTTCAATGTGTTTTATATGTACAGATGTGGATATGACAATACCACTATGAAAATCCGCTTTGGTTTCAGACAATACAACATGACAGTACTCTATACGCTTCCTTTCATAACATACATCCTGGCTTTAACCAGGCCTGAAAAATCTTGATATCTGCTATGTCCGTCAAGTCATGGGCGACACTCCTAGTTTGTGGCTCCAGTCTTCTGGTGTCAGTCCACTGCACTCAACTCTGTGCTGAAGTCAGCACCCACAAAAAGTTTCACATGACACTCTGCTTAAAGTGACAAAGATAAACAGTGATGATGAATCTTCTACGTTCTTCCCAATGCTCAAAAGGATTCGAACCCTTGACCTTCCAGGCATCAGTCCCTGATGATAACCTGGGTAGATGCTCATGGTGAATGGTTATCTGTTCTTTTTTCTGAGACAAAACAAGTGTGTGTGGGTGTGTATGTGGGTGTGGGTGTGTGTGTGTACACTTGCCCATGTCTGTGATAGCACACATGTGAGCACACGTTAAGGGGTAAGTATGCATGTAGCAAAATGCAACAAGAAGTGCGTGTGCATGTGTGCACAATTGTGCACACAAATGAATTAATACCTGGTATTTCATTCAGTTAGTGTGGGTATGTGGCAGGAGAGAGAGGGGGAAAGGGGTGGGGTGTTCAATGGCTGCGTAAATCTGGTCAAGTGTGCTTCAGAGTGGCATCTTGTATGAGACTGATTACAAAGCCCACTGGCCCACATAGATAAACACAAACAAATCACCCCTAGTATGTTACACAACTACTGCTTCTTTAACCTCACTCTTTCTCTTTCTCTCCCCTCTTCTCAAAGTTTCATACTGCACACACACACACACTCTCTCTCTCTCTCTCTCTCTCTCTCTCTCTCTCTCTCACACACACACACACACACACACACAAATAGTTCAGGCAAACTAATATCCACCTCCCATCCTTGCCATACCCTTTGTATTCATCTAGAGAGTAGTTTGTAGGGACTGAACCCACCGATACACACTGTAACAGTCATTTTACACTTTGTGCTTTGGTGCAGCAAACAGAATTCTGTTTCACCTCTGCACAACAAAGCTCTCTCCTGGTCCTCCATACTCATTCTCGCTGACCAAAGTGTTTTGTCTCACACACTTTCTTTTACCCTGTAGCCAACTAACCCAATCCCAGCACCCTCCCTATCTCACTCCTACCACTATTCACAACCAGACAGCTCTGTTGGTAGGCCACAAAGCTCACAGTCCAAATGCTTAAGTCTGAATCACTGACACCCATCTTACAAAAAAAAAAAGAAAAAAAAAAGAGAAGCATTTCCCATTGTTTGTTTGTTCTGTATCTGTCTGTCTGTGGGTGTTCTTTTCCTTTCTTTCTTTTTTCAGGGTGCGTTCCCTGGCCACCTTAACATGTTATGTTCTGGTCGTGTCAGTGTGGTCATAGCTATCTCCATCCCTATCCCTCCCTCCTCAACTTGCCTGAGAATTTGGCCATAATTACTGCAGGTGGATGTCAACGGTAACCCTGAGGGTAACTAACTGCAGATATGGTGACCTGGGATGCTAAGAAACAAAAAAGCAAATGAAAACAAACAACAACAACAAAAACACCTTTAACACACCCTGAATCCAAACCACAAAGGTCAGAGACCCATGAGAACCCAACACTGGCAACTTGGCTGCCACACCTGTTGTTTTGGCTGATTAACTCACTCAGTACGGCCAGTCCTCTCTTCTCCTCTACACAGACCCCTCGGATGTCCAGTGGGTGTCTGAATGACCCAACCTTTAACTTCCGTCGTCAGAATTGTGGTATTCTTTGTCAACATTCACCTCTTCAGTATAAGAGCCTTCCTCTTGCAATATTTTGATGATGGTAATTGGGGTGAAACGCTGTTAACGTCGTCTCTTTCGCCGTTCGTATGGAGAGAGTTAAGACCGTTTTTAAGGGAAAGAGGAAGTGTGGCAGATACACTTTGGGTGTGGGTTTCCAAAGTGTGGGTTTTTTATGTTGTTTTTTTTTTAGTCTGAGTTTTACCCTTTAAGTTTTTTTTTATCACAAGAAATATACCTTACACTTTGGGTGTGGGTTTCCAAAGTGTGGGGTTTCTTTATGTTTGTTGTTGTTGTTTTTTTAAGTCTGAGATTTACCCTTTAAGTCTTTTTATCACAAGAAATATACCTTACACTTTGGGTGTGGGTTTCCAAAGTGTGGGGTTTTTTATGGTTTTTTTTTTTTAAGTCTGAGATTTACCCTTTAAGTCTTTTTATCACAAGAAATATACCTTACACTTTGGGTGTGGGTTTCCAAAGTGTGGGGTTTTTTATGTTGTTTTTTTTAAGTCTGAGATTTACCCTTTAAGTCTTTTTATCACAAGAAATATACCTTTCAAACAGTTTGTTCACAATGTGGCAGGAACAAAAGTTTCCTCTCCCCTCAACAGATGTATGAATGCAGAAAGCCAGCAGCATTAGCACATATTGACATCAACAGCATGATTCCCACGCCTCTCTATTTCTGCGTTACTTGTGGATCCACTTCCTTCAAGGAAACGGGAAAGAAAGAACAATGTTCCCTTTGTCAGCTGACACCATTGTTGTCAACTAACCGGCCTGTTCAACATTTTCAACTTCAGTGATGTGGACAAGTTACAGAGTTTAAAATCCAAATGTCCCGAGTTTGATCCCATTCTCAGTGCCTGTTGGACTACGACTGGTGATATTACTATTAATCTCCCAGGTCAACATTTGTCCAGGCCTACTGGTGCCTTTATCTCCTTTGTGTGTACAGACACAATGAACATCAAATACATGTTCATCCAATACACCATGTCTGTGCTTGGTTCGTAATGGAAATACAAGCATATCCAGCATTCACACACCTCAAAATAGAGTATGGCTGCCTTAACACCAGGGTAAAAACAGTCATGCATGTAAAAACCCACTGGTACATGTGTGTATGAGTGAAGGCCACTGGTATAGGCGTATATGAGTGAAACTCACTAGTACATGTGTATACAAGTGTAGCCCACTGGTACATGTGCATTTGAATGAACCGCACTGGTAAATGTGTATACAAGTGAAGCCTACTAGTACATGTGTATACTAGTGAAGATCACTAGCACATGTGTATATGAGTAAAATACATGTGCAGTTGAGTGAAGCCCACTGGCACATGTGTATATGAGTAAAGTACATGTGCATTTAAGTGAACCACACTGGTACATATGTGTGTGTGTGCGTGTATATATATATATATATATATACACACATATATATATATATATGCGAATGAAACCCACAGACACGTGTATGTATATGAGTGAATCCCACTGGTAAATGAGCACATGAGTGAAGCTCACTGGTACATGCGTCCATACAAGTGAAGCCCACTGGTACATGTGCATTTGAGTGAAGTACATGTGCATTTGAGTGAACCCCACTGGCACATGTGTATGTGAGTGAAGCCCACTGGTACACGTGTACATGAGTGAACCTGGCAGAGGCACTGAAAGGTGGATGTGTATCCTGGTCACTGACATCCTGGTCACTGACATTCAGACCCGGTGATAACAATCACCCATCCCCACTTTCTCCTCTCTCCCTCTCTCTCTCTCTCTCTCTCTCTCACCACCCTCCACTCCCCTTCTCCCCCTTCTCCTCTCCTTTCCCTGACCTGTCCGCTCAACAAAACAATGCACTGACAACAATTTTCATTCATTTTCATCTCCAGTGACACAGCCAGCAGACAATTTGTGTGTGTGTATATATATGCATACACACACACACACACACATATATATATATATATATATATATATATATATATATATATATATATATATATATATATATATATATATATATTGCACAGCATGCATTTTCTGGTCACCCCCTCTGAATGTCAACATTACAAACTGATGATACAAAATATCACAGCATCTGCCAGCCCGCTAACAATGACTGCCCGAACTGCTATCCAAGCCACACAGGAACATGGTAAAGCATGTGTGAGGCTGACAGCATGGGGCGGATGTATGCATTTATGGTTCTCCCTTTAAAAAGTAATATGTTAACATACAGTGATGTGCAGGCATAATGCAGACACACACATCACATACACACATTCAGCTGAGTCTGTAGTGTGTGCACATGCACATACACTCTTTATGTGAAAAGACTTCAAATGACAGTACTACAACTACTGAACACACACACACACACACACACACACACACACACTCACTCACTCACTGCAGATATAATCATATATTGGTTTACACATTTCTCTCTGATATTTCAACAAAGAACTGAAAAAGTAGTAAAGTTCTGCTCTTAATTTTCCATACATATTCATAAAAGTGCAGACAGAGACGGAAAAACAGACAGACAAGGAAAGTGGTAAAAAAAAATTTAAATACCTCTGTTTGAACATCTTTTGCCATTTCATTGACTCTCGATACAATCCATGAATGAAAACAAGAACTGTGAGTATGTGAGTAATTCACCCAAGTATTTCGTTGGTAATGTACTCATCATACTTTATCGTTTCATATAACTGAAATCTGCTTAATTCCCTTTACTTTCCCAACTGCTTCTTCTTCTCCTTCCAGTTTTCTGAATGGACGCCCCAGTCTCAGCCATGAAGGCGACTGTTTGATGCAGGTCCCCCACACAGCCACAGAACTTCTGGGTCACTGGAGTTGGATCTGCTGAGTATTTCAAGGAGGGGGCAGCTCTGCAGTATGTGATCTGGTGTCTGGCTGTTGGTCCCGCTTATTTGTGTCTTATTTTTAATCGGGTATCCATACAATCTAGATCACTGGGCACAGCATGCATTAACCGTGCATGTGCTTGTACTGTGTCAGACATGTAATAATATTCATTTATGAATCAGTGTTCTTACTGAAATTAATCAGTGTTCTTACTGAAATTACAGCACATGGAACCAGGAGAAGTCATCAGCATTTAGAGTGGCCACTCACAGTTCCCTGCATGTTCCTTCCACCACTAGCAACTTTTTTTCTTTCTTTTCTTTTCCTTTTTTTTTCATTCATTTTTTTGAAAATCTTGTTAAGTAGTTGTATGCACTCTCCCAAGTCTGTTGCAACGATGGCCAAAAACAGGCCACTGCAACATGATTATTTGATCCTGATCCTGAACATGTGACAGAAAGGCACAGACAGAAAGGCAGGCAGGAGAGACCCCTCATCCCCCAACCCCCTCCCTCCAATGAACCATAAACCCAATCCACACTGAAACAGGATACACGGACAGGTGAGGTGGCCAAATGGTTAGAGCACTAGATCCCTGGTTTGTGTGCACCTGGAGGGTTAGAAGTGAAGAATTTTCCAATCTCCTTGGTTAGCATATGTGCAGACCAGCCAGTGCCTAAACTCCCTTCATGTGTAATACGTATGCAGAAGACCAAATATACATGCTGAAGATCCTGTAATCCATGTCAGCATTCGGTGGGTTATGGAAACAAGAACATACCCAGCATGTACACCATGAAAACAAAATATGTCTGCTTACATCAGTACATGGTGGGAAAAAACATCATACACATATATAAGCCCACTCATACATGTGCACAAGAGAAAATGGGAGTTGCAGCCCATGGAGGTAGAAGAAGAAACAGGGTATCTCCTGTGTGAACCACCTGACAGAAATATCACCCCCACCATAGTGTGCTGTGCTGTGTGTAGTATTTCAAGGCCTGTAGTGAAAGATTTCTTGGCCAGTGAGCTTGACAAAGCCTTCACCCTGACACACTTTCACACACACCTCTAGAGACAATGCACAAAGCAACTGTGAAAAAAACACAATACACAATTAAGGTCATACACACACACACACACACACACACACACGCACACACAAATACATACACATGCATGCACACACACACACACACACACACACACACACACACACACACACACACACACACACACAATTAAGAAAAATCATAAATGAAATGTTACCAGCATGTCCGGTAAAATTAGATATTTCTCTCCCAACTGTCGCAAAAAAAGCAGAAGCCTTCGCTGATATGTTTGCCAACATAAGCTGTGTTAAAAGATTAACAGATATAACTAGACACTGCAGAGAAAAAGAAAAAAAACTCCACAATATGAAGACCCTAATCCAGATAACACTCATTACGTCAATGCGCCTTTGACACGCCAAGAAATCAAAGATGCGATAAGATCAACTCCTAACAAAAAAAAAACGTCAGTTGGATTTGATGCAATACCTGATCAAATGCTGAAAAATCTACCCATAAATTTTATTGTTTTCCTTCATGAAATATTTTAAAATGCTGGTACAATGGACAAATGGAACAGCCGATCGTAGTTCCACTTCAAAAACAAGGTAAATGTGGTATGAACATAAAACTACAGACCTGCAGCCCTAACATCTCATGTATGTAAACTGATGGAAAGAATAATTTTGAATACACTGCAACACTACTGTTAAAAGAATAACGTAATACCAATAAATCAAGCAGGATTCCACAAGGAAGATCAACATATGAACCTTTAGTCAAATCAAAAATAAATATTTAAAAAGACATAATTTATGTATACTATCAACACTTTCGATATAAATAAGGCATTCGATCAAGTGCGGCATCTCAACTCTTTCTAAAACTTAAAAATATTGGTCTGTCGGGTCACATTTATGACTACATAAAATGCTTCTTGAAGAATCTACAAATCCAAACAGTTGGAAATACATATATTCAAGTAAGAGAACACTTGAAATGGGCATCCCACTAAGGTCAGTCATAACTCCCTTTTTATTTTCAACCCTTATGCATGATCTTATGCATGATCTGCTAAGGACAATATCCAAAAATGTGGTTTTAGTACAATAAACCGATGACATATGTATATGAATGGAAGTGAACTTAAAGAAGAAAAACCCCTTACATAAAATAAATTATACAAGAAAAGTAAGAAAGTACTTACAGAAATAGGGCTCGGTTTTCTTCTTCCTTTTATTCAAAAAATAAGGAATGGGAAACTATTAAAGCATTAAGAAATAATCACACACACACACACACACACACACACACACACACGCACGCACACATGCACACACACTCATAGCACACACACACACACACACAAACACACACACACACAGAGAGTCTATATTCACTCAGGCCACATTTTCCATATCCAGCTCATTACACCCCACCCTGTGTGTGTAGCCCATCTCACCCCCCATCCACACACACACACCTTTTTTCTTCTTTTCTTCTAATATCACTCTTCGTGAACAGACATGAAATCAATGAACAATAACAAACACAAACAAAACTAAAACGCAAAGCATAATTAAGTACACAGACACAGACACACACACACACACACACATACACACACTGTCTAACCATTGATATGCACATGCATACACACTTCTACAGATTTTAGATTTGTCTAAATTGAACATATTGTAATGAAATGATTTTAACAGAAATTTTCTTAATAAACTCACACACTGAATATATACATATATCCAAATATATCAAATTTTGAAAGAAAAATGATCACAAACATGCGATTTCAGATCCTGGTTCTTCGACCTTAAAGCAAAGCAAAGTCCAACGATAGCAAATTTCAAGTATCGAGTAACCAAAGAAAGAAAATCTTTTCCTGCAAGATCTGCCCAGTAATTCTCACCAACACTCATCTCCGTCTTAAAGGTACATTTCACAAGCGTTTGCGTAACACAACAGATATGGACTTTTCCGTCAGTAACCCTGAAACAATCCAAAACCATTTGCCTGGTTTTGGGGATATCACAATCCATTCTGGGCAACTTCATCCGCTCACTGATGTACACAGCTGTGACAGCAAGAGTGACCAATATGTCAAACTCCCAACCAAGCAGTCTAGGATTCGGATCTTAGCAGTGCCTCAAGAGTGAAGTTAAAGTTGTCAGTCATTCAGATGAGACAATAAAATGAGGTACTCTGTCCATAATGCACTTAGCACATGTTAAAGAACCCATGGCAACAAAAGGGCTGTCCCAAGCAAAGTTCTGCAGAAATATCAACTCTAATATATTCGTCCATGGTGTCCATCCCTAAAATTTGATTGAATGACACAGGAAATGAATGATGAGCGCTAAAAGGTAGCTGTCAGTCAGCTCTACCCAGGTAGGCAGCCTATCATGCAAATGACTCTTGTGCTCATAAAACACTTAGAGCTTGGTCTCTGACTGATGACAGGTGATGTGTAAGTATCAATAATAATGAAAGATTTTTTCTATTCTTTCAACTCATTGTACTCGCTTAATTCTTTGAGCCTGAACCCCCTTCGTTTTTATGTGCATGAATAGAGTTGTTGTTGTTGTTTTTGTTTTGCACTAAGCTCCAAACACCCTATCTTCCATTGCTGATATATGTCTAAATACATACACCAAACGAAACGTCAACCATGCACAGTCCCCAAATGCAGACAAGGCAACCTGAACACAAAAATTATAAATACTTGTTCACTTAAAGACCAACCTCAGACACTGGGGCAGACTCCGCAGAGTGAATGTTCAGGAATTACTGCTCATGAATCAGCAGAGAAAAACAACAACACATATGTAAGTGAAGGGTGGAGATTTTTCTAGTCTCGCAAGTAAATGTATCTGCTGATTTTACACTCTATTGGCTGAATCTTTCCCCCACCCTTTCCCCTTCCACCTGGCTCACCTTTCTAAACCTCCCTCACCCCCTCTCCACTGGCTGAATCTTTCCCCTCCACCTGGCTAAATCTCCTCCCCTAACCCTTTACCTTCTACCTGGCTAAATTTTCCCCCCAACCCTTTCCCCCTCCACTGGCCAAATTTTTCCCCTCCACCTGGCTAAATCTCCTCCCCTAACCCTTTCCCCTTCCACATGGCTTAACCCCACCCCCACCCCCACCAACCCCCACCCCTGGCCCTCCGCCCCCTCCCCAACCATTTCCCCCTCCACCCAGCTGTATCTTTCCCCACCCACCCTTTCTCCCTACACCTGACAAAATCTTTCCCACCACCCTTTTCCCCACCACCTGGCTAAATCTTTCCCATCACATATGGCTAAATTTCCCCCTACATGTGGTTAATATTCCCCCTCCTCTGTCTCCCTCTACCTAGCTAGCCCCCCAACCCCACCTCCCACTTTCCCTCTTACACCTGGCTAAATCTTTCACCCTCCTCCTGGCTATCCCCTCCCCACCTGGCTAAATCTTCCCTGCCCATCCCCTTTTACCCTCTGGCTAAATCTTTCACCCTGCACAGGGTTAAGTTTCCCTCTCTCCTCCTACCCATCCATCAGGCTAAATCTCCCCCTCCTCCCACCCTTTCCCACCCATGTACCTAGCTACATCTACCTCCCTAACCACCCCTTTCCTCCAATCCTGGCTAAATGTTCCCCACATCTTCTCCCCCTTTCTTCCCCCCACCTGGCTACAATCCACACTAGCTGGGCTATTGTCCCAAGGCCTGGGCCCACACCTTGTGTTCTGTTCTTCAGTGTCCCAGACATCAACCCCTTCCCTCCTTTCCCTGAGTGTCCTATCATTCAGCCCTGGATCGACCCCCCTCAGAGGAAGGAGGGGGCTGCATTGTTTGGTCTGTCTGTCTGTCTGTCTGGCCTCCTGGTGAAACACTAACCACCTGGGCCTACAGCCATTCTCCTCCCACTGTCACGGTCTCTTCTCTGGACCCTCTGAATGTTGGGGGTGTGTGGGAGTGAGGGGTAGGTGGTCTGTGTGTGTGCTCTGTCTTTCCTTTCTGTTTCTCCACACAACACTCTAAATGGTGTTCACATGTATGAAGCACTGCTTCACCTAGTTTCTGTCGGTGGTGACTATAATTAGTATGAAAAGAGTGCACGCACGCACACATAGACAACACACACACACTCATCCATTCACACACACACACACACACACACACACACACGTGCACACGCGCATGCCTGTGCACACGCATACACATGCGCACACAAACACACACAAGAGCAAATAAGTAAATCAGAAAATGAGAACTGATAAATCTGTGTTAAGAGCTCAATGATTCTCTTGCTCTCTCATCCCAACCTCTCTCTCTCTCTCTCTCTCTCTCGCTCTCTCACACACACACACACACACAAAGTAAACATGTAACATGTTATATTGAAGCAAGCGCGCGCACACACACACACACACACACACTCACACAAACCCATTTAGGGTTCCAGTATGATGAAGAGCCCAAACATAGTTTCATAAATGAAACAAATCTGGGAGAGACAATTAAAACAGGCGGATTTAGAATAACAACCCAGACTGGCAACATGAACTTTCGGAAATCAAGGAACAAAAAAACTAACATCCAATTAACAAACAATTCACAGACGTTCAGGAGAAAAGCGAATGACCAAATAGTTCATTCTGCTTTCAAACCAAAAACCGTACCCCCCAAAAAAATTGTAAATAAAAAAAAAATGAAAACATTCACTGCTCCATAAATTCAATCTGCAGGAAACAGAGTTTAAGACTCCTCCACCTGCTTTCCTCCTGACACTATCACAGGGACTTGAACACATCTGTCACAACACACACACACACAAAGACCACCACTGACAGACAGACAAAGAAGGGACCAACACATTTCTTTGTGGTATTCTGGTAGCACAATTAACTGGGTGTCAGCAACTGTGCGTGACAAACATGCAATATGTAAAACCGTTGCAAGCACTTGCCATTGCCCACTGAACCCCTGCTGGCTGGAGAGTCAACAACATGCGCACAAAAAGTTTGTTGTCTGCCTTTGTCACACAAGAGTGAGAATAAAGTACTGGTTTGCTTTACAACCAGTATCTTTCATTCCCCCATGACCCAACACCTTTAAAAAGATTTAAAAACAAACATCCATCTTGGCTTTCTTTTTCATTTTACTTTAATTTTGAGAAATACAATCCGTTGTTAATCTTATTTTGCAACCATCAATCAAAAGATTACAAAAATGATAAAATGTTAACCCCCAAAAATAACATATACCAAAAAAAAAAAAAAAAAAAAAAAAAAAAAAAAAAAACACCATAACAAGCACATTTACAGTCAGCTCAAGAATACAATTTCTTCTTCATTTTTCCAATCTATCTTCTTCAGTTCCACCAAAAATGGCGCATTATTTAACTGAACCAGAACAAATCAATTCTGCCAACGCCTTCCCAATATCAACCCACCTCAATCTGATACCGCCCCCCAGCAAAGTAAACAAGCTGCCTTGCACACGACTAATGGTAAATAAAACAAATGTATACACCGTCAACAGTCAGCCTTACATGGTCAACGAACCTTCAGTGGGAATCTCAGCGAACAAACAGGTAAGGCAAAAATCACAAAACAAGTCTTATTTTGTTGTACACGTGAGGCAAAACATGCACGTCTCTTAACAACTGGAACGGCGCAACACCACGTCTCTCTCTCCACAATGCAGTGCACGGTCTTCTTCAACTTCGCAAAAAGCGAGGACTGATAAACAAGCAGACGACCCTGACTGGAGAGGAGGGGAGGGGGAGAGGGGAAGGTGGTGGGGGGGGGTTGGCTCACATGGGAGAAGGGAGGGGCGCGGAGCGAGAGTTCGCGAGCAATGAATGCTTTTTTCTATCTTACTGGCCCTTTTCTAGTGCAAATCGATTGGTGTGCGTGTGTGTGTGTGTGTGTCTGCACGCGCGCGTGTGCGCACATGTGTATATGAGTGTTCATACATGTGTTTGTGTGCGTGTAGACTGTGTGTCAGTAGAGGCAGTGATTCTGTGTGTGTACGTGTTGGTGGTAATGATGTTCAAGTGGTGAAGTGCGTGTAATCTTGATAAAATGTAATACCGATTTATTATCTTGTTTGGCCGGAAGTGCACACAAATATGTACGAAAGCCTGTGCATATGCAAATGCACACACACACACACACACACACACACACCACACTGCCACAAGCACGTACATTCACAGACAAAAAATATGCACACACACACACACACACCGCATTAACCACACACACACACCAACTGCACACAAACAACACATGCTCACTCAATCACACGTCACGGTGTGTGTGTGTGTGTGTGTGTGTGTGTCAGTGTGTGTGTCCATGCCACACCACTTAACATGACAGTGAACAACGTAACTTGGCCTGACCTCAATTTGAAAGATCGCTACCACCACACACGCACAAACACACTGGGAGCTCTGACTTCCAGCTTCCTTCCTCTCACCCTATTGGGTCCCAAGTATGACTGAATAATAATCCACACAAGTGCGCTACCTAACTTTAATGCATGCTTGCTACTTCATGGCTCAGTTTCTTTACTTGATGTGTTAAACGGATAAATCATTTGACCACAAATCAACGGATGAGGAACTAAAGCTTGTCTTCATGGTGCCCATTTCAATTTGCTTTCTGTCTGATCCTTTGTCAGTCCCCTTTGATCCTCACCGAACATTTCATTTTAAAAATGCTTTTCAATTCTTTTCATTATATAAAATATAACATATACAAATTCAATTTTGTATTTGTATTTCTTTTTATCACAACAGATTTCTCTGTGTGAAATTTTGGTCTGCCCTCCCCAGGGAGAGTGCGTCGCTACACTACAGCGCCACACATTTTTTTGTATTTTTTCCGGTGTGCAGTTTTATTTGTTTTTCCTATTGACGTGGATTTATCTACAAAATTTTGCCAGGAACAACCCTTTTGTTGCCGTGGGTTCTTTTTCATGCGCTAAGTGCATGCTGCACATGGGACCTCGGTTTACCGTCTCATCCGAATGACTAGCGTCCAGACCACCACTCAAGGTCTAGTGGAGGGGGAGAAAATATCGGCAGCTGAGCCGTGATTCGAACCAGCACGATCAGATTCTCTGGTTTCTCTTGTATCCTAGGTGGACGTGTTACCTCTAGGCCATCACTCCACATACATACATACATCTATCCATACCTGTGTTCATGCATATTCATCCATACATAAACTTATGCATATAGGTGTACACACACACACAACACACACACACATTGATTTTACAATATGCCAAAATTCACTTTTATTTCAGTGCACCTAAACATACTAACAGTCTTTGTATCAAGTTCCGTTTCAAGCCACATGCGCTTAAAGTGAACCGACTGATCCATTTTTCCTACACCACATCCAACTAACACAACTTTTCCTGTTTTGTGTGTGTATGTACATGTGTGTGGGTACCTTTCTGTGTTTTGTGTGCATGTATACATGTATATAAAGTGCATATAGTATGTGTCTCAATCAGTCTGTGTGTGTGTGTGTGCGCGCTCATGCACATGTGTGTGTATGCTTTTGTGTGTTGTATCACTTTCAATCTGCATGCACATATGTAACCAATCTAGACTGACAAAGACCCTGAAAAATGATCTTGTGATATGAATGATAGATGTGCACATGCACACTGACAAAACACAAATAATTATATGTGTGCACATGCACACATACACACCATGCATACACACACACTTACCAAGTAATGTATATACACACTGAACGTAGAAAGGTGAGCAAAAGTTTTGAAAAATAACTGCTGGTAAACAACTTTTTGATCCCTCTTTTTTTCTTTTTTTTTAAATGACATGATTTTTTTTTCATTGAAACTTGTTTTCTATTCAATAGAAGAAAAAAAAAAAAAGCGTGGGAGATTTATACCTTTAAAAAAACTCAATAAAAAAGAATCAATGCAATACCAAGGGGTCAGAAACATCCTCTCTAAAACACAGGATTATTAGATACACTTGATACGAATTGTACTGCGTCTCCTGAATTACAATTACATGCTAATTCCAATCTTTAAAATGCAAATGATCGACAGACTTCTTTTTTTTTTTATACACACACAAACTGACACAAATACACAAATGCACATGCTGCCACTAAAGTACACACACACACACACACATACTAAAAAAAAAAAATAAAAAAAAAAAGACCAGTTTTGACTTAACTTCAAACACACACACACACACACACACACACACACACACACATCCTGCTACCATGGAAACAAAATGGGCATTGGTTTGTTCTAGCCATGCATGATAATCGGATGTGAGTACTGGGACTCGAGTCGATCCTGTGACATATGTGTACTTGCTTTGGTCCAAAGAAGCTTATTTCCCACTGTCATGACTGTGCATGTAACGCATAGTCTGTAACACAGTTCAGACTGCACTGCCTCTCTCTCTCTCTCTCTCTCTCTCTCCCTCTCTCCAAGTGTATGTGTGTGCGCATGCTTGTGCATCTCTCTGTTTGTGCAAGTTTGTGTGCATTCGCATGTGCATGCATAGGTGTATGTTGTGTACATATTTGTGTGTGTGTATACTTATGTACACACAAGAGCTTTTATGTGTGCTTGGTGCAAATTACTTACATGTCATGACTGTGTGCATGCATGCAGGAATTGTGCACATTGTTCTTAAGTGTGTGTGTGTGTGTGTGTGTGTGTGTGTGCATGTGCATGCACACATGTTTATGTACATGTACATGTGTGCTAGGCATGTCTGAAGGTTCAAGCCTACAGACTGAATGCATGTCCTTTATGTCAGAAAACAAGGGGTTTCTTTCATTTTTGTTGTTGTTGTTGTTGTTGTTGTTTTGTTTTTGTTTTTCTACTGTTGCTGCTCAACACCCAAGTAAGGGCTGGGCTGAGGATGACAAAACATGGTAAAACTTCCATCTAACTGTGAAAAAAAAAAAATACTGTCCTGTTCAGTCACATAGCAATATACCCCGAGCATGCCAGCTCTCTCTCAATCCCTCTCTCTCTTGTGTGCTTATGCACAGATGGAAATATTTTTAAAAAAATAATCCTTAAAACAGATTCAACTTTAGATGAAGCCACAGTTTACTACCCAGAAGGAAATAAAAATATTTTAAAAATAATAATAATCAATACTTATTCAAAAAAGCAAGCCCAGGAAAACAAAACAGAGGGTAAAGAATGTAGGAAAGCTTGTCAGCCCACACTGTGGATGGCTTCTAAACAAAGAACAAAAACACCCATGGCTCTCCCTGTGAGGTGGGGTGTGGTCAACAGCCCAAAATGTGGGTGACCTGAACAAAGAACGAAGACACCCATTGGGTTGCCTGTAAGGTGGGGTGTAGTCAACAGCCCAACAGCCCAAGAGCATGTATGTGTGTGTCTATCTCTGTGTGTGTATGTGTCTGTCTGTGTGTCTGTGCATGTGAGTGTATGTCTGTGTCTGTGTGTCTGTGCGTGTGTGTGTGTTTGTGTGTGTCTGTCTGTGTGCATGTGCAGCGTGGAGGTGTTGAACGGTCAAAGAAGTTTAAACACACCCCCACTCCCTCTACATAACCTACACCCTTTTCACAGTCAGCCTTCTGACTGACTTGATAAAGAGAACACTGCTCGCTTTTTTGACAACTCACTCTCTGCTGATCTACACCAGTTCCTTATCAGTCAAGTTTACCTGCTACCTGTCACACACAGCTTTTTTCTTTCTTTTCTTATCCGGTGGACCGTCAGTACAAAGACACCCAGACAGAATTAATTTCACAGCTAAGTTAATCTGAAAACAATCAGATGGGTCTGGGGGACAGAACAATACTGACAAATGTGTGGTGGAGAAAGTCATCGGTCCTGAACTATCTTTGGTCCTGTAGTCCTGTACAACTTAAAGTTGTTACAGCAATGTGTCAATTTCAGTTTCAAGGTGTCAAAGCATGCGGACTAATCCATACACACTACACCACATCTGCTTTGGAGAAGGAAAAAATACAGCAGACATCTGACCTTCGCATAAATCCAACACTTTGATCAGGCCTTCAGAGCTTACCCTAAGTTTGCATGAAACTTGAACATGAAATGAAACAGAACAATTAAACAAAATAGGTAAGTATATATACGACTAAATCTAATCCAGTGAAAAATACACAGAAGGCAAATGACTCAATAAAGCCAGAGCAAAATAGGCCACACCCATGCACTCACACAAATGTCAGAATGCACACACACACACAGATCTACACAATGCACATGCAACAACCTGCTGTCTCATAGACACCCAGGCCTAACCCTCAACTGACAAAGGTACATACCCAGGCCCAACCCTTCACACACACACACACACACACACACAAACACACACACACACACACACACACGAGCACATGCACTCACCACACCCACGTCCAAATACTTTTTCAGAGATCAACAGAATTATGACTGTCAAGGCTATAGAATTTCTCCCCACTTCATTTGTTCAAATACACAAGCATGAACTGTACTGTTCCATTTGACACCGTTTTTTTATCTATGAAAGCACTTGCTAAACAGACTCTGTGTGTGTGTGTGTGTATGTACGATTACATTTCAGTTTACATACTTTCTTAACATTAATTTATTTCAATTTTATATTTTTTCTTCTTTTTTGCCCATGTGGAACAGTCAATTTCTATACCAGTCTATGGACAATGCACAAGTCTTGAGCCTGGTAGATTGTCTTTCTCTGTAAAACAGTTTTAACTGCTCACTCTCTTCAGCAAATCAATATAATGATTAAACTATAGTATGCACAACAGGTTTAACAGGTTAACAATCAGGTTTGAATGCAGACCTGTTCTCAGTATGTCCAAATCCCTGACCGGATTTCCCCTGTCAAGTTGCTACTCCACTGCAGTAAAGCTAACTGATCTCTTTTTCCCCTTTCCTCATAGCAGTGCAACATGCACCTCACAGGCATGTGTGAGCGTAAGACAAAGAGTGTGTGTATATATATGCATGTATGTGTGGGTCAGTGCATGTCATTATACATGTGTGGGTGTTTGCACAGTTTTCAATTACGCATGTGCATGTTTGTGAATTGAAACCTCTACATTTGCATATATGTGATAAGAGAAACAGGTGCTGTATGCCTGTGTGTGTGTGTGTGTGTGTGTGTGTGTGTTTGAGAGAGAGAGACAGAGACAGACCAGTCATGTTTTAGGGCAATCTAAATATTTATAAGGTTAAAAAAAATAAAAAGACATACTGTATGGTTTTTCTTTCTTTTTTCACATGTAATGAGGGCTTCTTAATGAATAGCATATTTTCATCAGATTTCGGATGATTATTCACATATGGTAAAAAAAAATTTTCAATTAATCTGTCAAAAACCTATGTTTGTATGTGTGTGTGAGTGTTCTTCAAACGTCTTTTCAATGTAAGTGTGTGTGTGTATGTCTGTGCTTGTGTGCGTGTGTGTGTGTGTGTGCATGTGCGTGTGCATGTGTATGTCTGTGGATTGGAGTATGTGTATCTTAATGCGTGCGTGTGTGTGTGTGTGTGTGTGTGTGTGTGTGTGTAACAGAGTGTGTGAACCTGTGTGTGTGTGTGTGTGTGTGTGTGTGAGAGAGAGAGAGAGAGAGAGAGAGAGAGAGAGAGAGAGAGAGAGAGAGAGAGAGAGAGAGAGAATGTGTATGTGTTTGTTCATAACCAAAAGGTTTCCTCTCTCTCTTTCAACTCTTTCAGTCTCTCATTTATGGAGTATTATTAGAAAACATCAAGTTATGTCAGTGTCTCTTTACTGCCTTTGAAGCAAAGGATACAATTACTCTGTTTTATGGTTATTCTCGGATCCTTTTAGTTCCATCACACATCAGACAATTCATCTGTAGCTGAAGAATATCCTTTGGACAATGGGTCAGACTGAATGGCTTTTCATGATGTATCGTTTTCATATGTGTGTGTGTGTGTGTGTGTGTCTGTCTGTCTGTCTGTCTGTCTGTGTGTCTGTCTGTATGCACCCATGTGAGTGTGTGTTTGTGGGGTTGGTGTGTGTGTGTGTGTGTGTGTGTGCGTGCGTGTGTGCGTGCGTGCATGTGTGCGTGCATGCATGCGTGCATATATATATATTACATGTGTGGATGTGTATCTATCTATTAATATACATACATATATATATATGGATATATTCCAACTAAATGTCTACAAAAACTGCATGATTTAAGGGAGTCTGTTAAAAACAGTCATCTGAGAACATAATTACCACTTTATTAACTGACTATTTTGTTCCTAAGTTAGAAGTCAACCTGACCACATTTAAGCATTTTATAGGAAGCCTTTGCAAATGACTGAAGCAAACAATAAACAGGTTATTTAATCTTGAAGTTATGACGGATTTCAGTACAAAGAAATAAGGTCAGTGAACCCTCCCTCTCTCTCTCTCTCTCTCTGTGAAAAAGGTCAGTGAACTTCCTCTCTTTATCAGCTGCCAAACTGTGAACATGTGAGTGTCCACACAAAAAAAAAAGTTCACAGTGACTCACTTCCACAACTTCCCTACCAGCCACTACCTCCATCAACAATCTCACACACATGTACACACAAAATGTTTGCATCCATGCACACTCTCTAACTTTCACTCTAGAATGAAGGTGGAAGAATGATAAAGATGCTTATTTACCAATACAGTGTTTGTGATGCTCTGGGCTTGATTGCTGCTCTTGCCCTGTCTCTCACGTTTGCCTGGGAAATCAAACTGAGTATCTAGTCATTCGGATGAGACAATGAACTAAGGTCCCATGTGTAACACATACTTGATGCACTGAAAAAGAACCCATGGCAACAAAAGAGCTGTCCTCTGGCAAAATTCTGCAGAAGAAATCCCCTCTGATAGGTACACAAATATATTCATGCACTCAAGGTCTGACAAAGCACGTTGGGTTATGCTGCTGGTCAGGGATCTGCCTATCAGATGTGGTGTAGTATATATCTATATATAGAGACAGAGATTTGTCCAAATGCAATGAAGCCTTCTTGAGAAACTAAAACTGAAATATCACTTTCACACACACACACACACACACACACACACACACACACACACACACATGCATGCACGCACAAGCACATGTACACTCACACAAACACAAATGCACAGCAGAACACACAGACTCACCAGGACACACACACACACACACCACACACACACCAGGGCACTCAACCTTTCATATCTGGCAGGTTATTGACTCAACTGAGTCAGTCACACACACACATGCATGTACCTGCTCACACACACACACACACACACACACACACAAACACACAGAGATCCAAAACCATGCAGTAGAGTATCATGCCAAACGACACTTTCACTATGTCCTGGTTCAGACCAGAAAGCAACAGAGGAGAAAGTAAATGTACTTTGTTGATTGCAACAGAAAGATTTTTTTTAATCTTTTGCACAGATACAATAACAGAATCTTAGTCTCGAAGTGTGTGCATGCACTTGTGTCTTTCATGTATGTCTGGCCTTCACTGCATGCAACCGACTGGATACTTAATTTCTTTTTAACAGTGCTCTCTCTCTCTCTCTTTCGGATTGGCATTCTCGTTTAGAAGATTAGGAAAAATATAGCTGGTTTATTTCATTTAAGAGTATATTTGAGACGGAAAAATATATTTCAGTTCTAAACAATAAATGGCACAGACTTAGTCTTGCTCGGTTCAGGTTAAGAGTATTGGGGCTGAATGCCAGTAAAAGATGGTACTCCATTGACACATCCATTCGACCACCATGCCCTATGTGTGGGGCGCAGACAGAAGACGAAATTCATTTTCTTTTTGTGTGTAACGCCTACAGTGATATCCGTAAAAAATGTGAAATTTTTAAAGAAAGTGTTTCAGTTGAAAGGGACATCATCCATCTCCTTTTGTC
Organism: Babylonia areolata; assembly: GCF_041734735.1. Taxonomy (NCBI): domain Eukaryota; kingdom Metazoa; phylum Mollusca; class Gastropoda; order Neogastropoda; family Buccinidae; genus Babylonia; species Babylonia areolata. The sequence goes on from NC_134882.1 coordinate 34,149,910, forward strand.
AGATAATGCTGAGATAATTCGGTCACTTGCTAAATTTATCGCCCTTGCTTGGCACTTTCGTAGCAAGAATTGCTCTAACTTGTAAATGCATACACAACAAAAGAATTGCAGTCTCGAAAGTTAAAAAAATAATCATACTTAAGCTTTAACTGTCATAGCGTTTAGGTTGGATGGTCGACTCAAAGAAGACGACATTTGTATCGTTTTCTAACATACATGGAGAAAGTGCAAATTAACTGAAAATGTATAGGTTTACTTTTCTTTTTTCATACTTTTCTTTTCGGCTGAGCACGCGGTGAGTTTGTCAAGCGTGGGTAAAGACGTTTTCAACACAAGTGTTTTTTTCGTCTTTCAACAGACCTTGTGATTTTCTTTGCAGGGTTGTTGCTGCGACTTTGATACATATATTCATGCTGTTTGGTTTGTTTTATATTGTTAAACGATTATTCTGTGTCCCATGCCAATAGGACTGTAATGTCAATGGCATTAAAACATTTTTCAGTTTGTTTCAGTTTCTCTCCCTCTTTCCTCTTAAAGAGCTGGCTCTTATCTTTTACAGACTGATTTGCCTTTCAAGGTTGCCTCACAAAGAGTTCGTCAAAAATGTGTGTTTGTGTGTACACGTACATGCATGTGTGACTTGGGTGTGTGTGAATGTCCATGTGCGGTGTGTGGGTGATGTGTGAAGTGTATATGTGTCTTGGGTAGGATGTGTGTGTGCGCACACGTGCACATGTCTGTCTGTCATGTTTGCAAGCATATATATGGAATGATTTTTGTTGTTGTTGACAGCAATATATATGTGCCTTGCAGTAACATCCACTCTCACTCACCCACACAACTCCACATCTGGCAACCTTGTTTCAATGACAGAATGCACAAACAGGACAACAAAACCATGCTGTGGGCAGTGTCTCAATTTCCTTCTATGTCTCTGTCATATGCGTATCCTTTTCCTCTTCTTAAACTGTGCTTCATAGTAGCAGTATTATCTGTTGTGCTTCAGTGTGAAGTCACATTTCTGTCAACGTCTATAACTCAACACTCAAGACTGCTTTATTGTCTAAACACAGGTACACAAATTCACTGTTTGACATTAGCAATAAATAAATTTAAAAAATATATGAACAAACTGAAGCTGAGTATGTTAAGATTTACAAGTAAGTTGATCAAAATATAATCACACACACACACACACACACACACACACACACACACACACATCCACCCACACACATACACGCTGGAGGGCACACAAACAGTCCCACACAGGGAATCCAAGGAGCCAGGTGTCACGTATGCCTGGAATGTGTTAACCCGATGCTGTCAGTCCCTGTACTGTGTACTAGAGATGGACAGGTGTGCATGAACAGTGTGACAATCACCACTTCTCATGTCCATGCTCCCTCTCCTTCTCACTATTAAAGATGTCAATCACCATGATTCTGTGTGTTCTCTCTTTTGAGTATGCCCTATTGTGGCCTAAGGCCCATGTAGTTAAAAAAAAAAAAAAAAAAAAAAGCAACCTGAGTCTTTTGAGCATGTCAGTTTGGCTCTGTTTGTGTGTGTGTGTGTGTTTGTGTGCGTGCATGTGTGTGTGCATGAGTGTAAGAGACAGAGAAACTGAGAGAATCAGACTCAGAGAGTGTGTGTGTGATTGAGGAAGAGAGACTGTGACTAGTCTAAGAAGGAACAAGATTTATTTTCTTTTGGCCACCAGCCCACAGAAACAGGTCAAGATACAGATCAATGTGTACGTAAAAAATTAAACAGAAACCAAGGAAACCATAAATTTCATGAAGTCATACCTCTGTGAGTGAGAGACTGTGAGAGATGCAGGCAGAGTGAGACAGAGAGAAAAGACTTTGTAAAATGATCGGAGTATGTGCACATAATATCCTATACATGCTGATACCTCAAAAACTGATTTACTGATGACTAAACATACATGAAATAAAAAGTAAAATGCTTGTGCAGTTTATAAACACAGTCTATTTGAGGTCTTTGAATACACTTTTTACAGCTTTCAAAAGTATTGTTAATGATATATACAAATATATTCCTTCTCGTATCTTACCCATCACTGATACTATTGAAAGATATGAAATCTTTAATCTATTTCCTCCACCTATTTAAGCTTCACTCCATCTATCGTTAAGATTTTAAAATATGGTGCAGATACCAAGACTTTTAATGTTCTTGCTCCTTCATCCTCTTTGCATTTTTGCATATTTTTTCTTGATTTTCTTCATAAGCAAGTTATCTTAATCTGTAAACAAGACACTGTGGGAAAAGGGTATATTAATGAATGTCCCACCGCAGTAACTAGGCACTTGTCCATTGTCACATTAACCCAAACGGACAATGGTTTGTTTGGTGAATAAAATAAAGGAAATAATAAAATGAATTTGTTCTTCTTCCCTAACAATTAAAGTATGAAACAGAATGAAACAGTTTCCACAATTTGGCTTATAAGTTATATTAATCACCAACCTGCCAATATATTTTGGAATCTATGGATTTTTAATAAGTCCCATGGAGTGGTGTGATGACAGTAGACATAGATGTACAGAGGTGGGGAGGGGAGGTATTGTGAAACAAAATGTGTTGCCTTGCTGACACACAGCACGCTGAAAAAGAAGTGTCTAAGAGCATGCAGTGCTGGGATATTTTTAAAGTTGGCGTGTGACTCGTGAACACTGTCAAAGAAGGCAAGACAATGTTGCCATTGTACACAGATCTGAAGAAGCAGTTAGGCACCTCAGAATGAGTATCATTCTTTCGTATGTGTATATAACAATGAAAGAGATCTTAAACAAAAAACGAAGGACTGTGCAAGTTTAAGAAAACTGAAGGCGTGAAACAGTGCATCTTCACAAACTTTGGTGACGACGCACAGAATGGGCCCCTTTCAGTTTCACACTTCCGTCATCCTGTCCCCGCCAGCTTCCAGCGGCAATGCTTGCAATAAAGATCGATCGACTGGGGTAAACTAAGTTTCTACAGCTGCATATTTCAACACTGCAACTTGCATGATACATTCGGCATGCTACAATAGTTGTGTTGTGCACGTTATACGATGCTTACCTCGATTGACGCGTCCGTCTGCCTCCTGAAGAAGTTGGTCCAGATATGATTGGCCCCTTCGCTGTGGAGTGTGTTTGCGCGCGCTGTGACACCATTACAAGCCTCGTCACACACAGCGCCAGCGTGTGTGGGTGTGTCACCATGACCTTATATGGAAACAGTACACGCAAAACAAAACAAAATGAATCGACTGAACATTTTCGGGCAAGCGTGATGACTCTCAACTTGAGGTCGTTGTCACAAATGATGATCCACCAAGGAAATATTTCCTGTGAACTGAAAACAATGACACATCTTATTTAGGATCTGTAGGACATGTGCACAAAAACTTATCAGTATACTTTCTGCAGGGTAGGCTATTTGGGAATGTGACATCAAGTTAGTCCATCACACTTAAAAGACATACGTACTGGACAATAATTGGAGACTGTACGTTTGCCTTACATCATTCCAATGATACCTTTCTTCTTCTTCTTTTTTTTTTTTTTTTTTTTTGGTGGGTGGCGGGGGGGCGTATATGTCAAGCCATCTTTTACGTGACGTTTGCAAGGACTGTGTCATTTATATTTTCTAAACTGACAAAGTAAGCCAAGGGACGACGTACTCGATTTTGAAACGAACGAAAATCGTTCACTAGAAAAAGTCCTTATTCCTCGTTAATCATTTGAAAATTAGTACAGTATGGGTTCTATGAGGAAAAAAAACATGGATAACAAGAGAGGCAAGGCCTTCAAGACTCACTTGTGATAAATTAAGTCCCCTTGCATTAATTACAAAGTAATTTCCCTTTTTTTACTATCTGCACCAGACGTTAGCAAAATAAATAAAAATTCCATGCTTAAGCAAAAGAAGTTCCCGTTTGAACAAAAAATGATAATAATGACTGCTCTTGTTGTTGTGCCAGGATATGAAATCAAAGTGCCAAGTTTAGAGAATACAAAAAATATAAATATAACAGTGAATGCAGTTTGCATATAATTAGGCTTCTTTTTTATTTTTTTGTGCCCATCCCAGAGGTGCAATATTGTTTTAAACAAGATGACTGGAAAGAACTGAATTTTTCCTATTTTTATGCCTAATTTGGTGTCAACTGACAAAGTATGTACAGAGAAAATGTCAGTGTTAAAGTTTACCACGGACACACAGACACACGGACAAACACACACAGACAACCGAACACCGGGTTAAAACATAGACTAACTTTGTTTACACAAGTG
>NC_134882.1:34156713-34161713 GCF_041734735.1 Babylonia areolata
CAGAAGCACATGTTGATCACTGGCTTTATTTCAGAAGTCAAAATGATGTACATTATGGGATCAGCCTGTCAACTGAGCTTCACTGCTGGACGTCCGCGTCACTGACTCAGTGCCGGGATAATTCAAGGTACTGGCGATGACCATCACTTCAGATTGTTCGTTGGTTGGCTTGCTTGTCACGTTTAACCCAACTCAGTCAGTGAAAGGAGATCAGTGGGAGGGGTGGGGGAGTGGGGGGTCACGGTATGTATGCTGCGGTGCATCTACTTCGTCTTGCGTACTTTCAAGTGTTACACTTGATTTTACTGTACTGAGAACATGCAATGCAATCCCAGGAGGAAGAATTCCGGGTGACTCAGTGACTGACCACCAGACGTCAGTTCAACTGAGTTCAGTCTTAACAGTCCGAGTTAGCAATATGACAATTATGAGACTAGGCCTTCATCGATAAACATTCACGAACTACAAATCAGTCACATGATACTATGCCGGGGTCCGGTTACTCAAGTAGCTGTATCTTTTCGTCAATTTTCAGTACTGTATGCAGTTTCATTGATTCAGATAAGATCGATTGCACACGGCAGCTGACTGAAACTTATTTGGGCAGCCGCAGCAGTCTTGAGACTGAACAACTTCAGTATCTGTATGCATGTCAGTTTGGGGGCTGCGGATTTAGGCTACTATGATAAATAATTTGTACCTGTAACACATGGCTCCGCCACCCAAAGCATCAATCGATCGCCTTACTTTGCTACTCAGCACAGCGGTGCCCCGGCTGTGGGACTGACAGCCAGACAAAAGAACATCTGCTGCAGTCCCGCCGCCCCTTTCAATGAGGTGCTTAGGAAGAGGTACTTGAACGACTCGACCGGACCTAACTCCAGTGAGTGACTCCGCGGAAAGCCTCTGCGGCGGCTGTGTGGAGGACTTGCACTGATGCCTTCATCGCATAGACTGGGATGCCCATCTGGCGAACGACTGAGAAGATTTGCCACTATCCAAATTTATTACCCTCTGACTTTAATTTACCGCTGACAGAATGGGTTATTTGTGAAACTGATTGATTATAGTTCCTTTCTGTGTAGCATATGGCTCCACCCAAAGCAGCCTACATAGTTTCCCTACCTTCTTGCTGTCTGCCCTAAGATCAGGGGGTATTTCACTATAAAAAGCTAGCGTGACCCCCACCTTCTGGAAATAGTATGTGCCAGAAATTACCTCTTTTCTATCGCTCTCTTTATTTCTGTCTTTTTTTTTCGTAGTTTCACCATTTCCCTTTTCTGCCCTCCCAGTCCATTGCCCTTCCTTTTTCTAGCAAGCTTTAGCCCTTCTCTGTTCCGCAGTCTGTGATGTCCTGTCTATGATGTCCTGTCTGTGCTGTTTTGCTCTGGCGATTTGGTAGTCAGTGAAACTATAAACCAATGGGCGGGCCGGGCACTACAGCTATCAACCCTGCAGTTTTGTTTGCACCGCACCGCTACATTTGTGTACCTTTCAGAGTGGATTTCGTCTACAGAATTTTGCCAGAGTAGCTGTCCATTCTGTGGTGTTATTTGCACTGCACATATATTTGTCTACGGCCTATCAGAGTGGATTTCTTCTATAGGATTTTGCCGCCAGAGGACAGCACTCTCGTTGCCATGCCCGTTCTTTACCAGCGCGCCAAGTGCGTTCTGCACTCCGGACCTTGGTTTATCGTGTCATCCGAACGGCCTAGACGCTCAGTTTGATTTTCCAGTCAAACTTCGGAGAAAGGGAGAGAGCAGGATAGTCGAACCCAAACCCTCACGGACTGCCTATATTGGCAGTACTCCGGACCTCGGTTTATCGTCTTGTCTGAAAGACTGGACGCTCGGTTTAATTTTCCACTGCAGTCAAACTCACTGGGAGAAAGGGCTGCGAGAGCGGGATTCGAACCCAGACCCTCACCCGGCGGACTCTCTGTATTGGTAGATAAGCGTCTTAACCATTTTGCCCAGACACTGAGAACAGACAGAGGAAGGGGGAAGAGGTGGGGAAGCTCGAGGAAGTAGACTGAGAGTATCAAATGTGTGTCATCATCGTTCTACGTGACAAAGACGATAACGGTATTAACTCCTGACTCATACTGACGGAGAGACAACAAGTAAGATGATGGCATCTGAGAGAGAGAGGGTGGGACTGAGAGAGAGAGAGAGAGAGGGATTAACACTGAACACTGAAGCGGAGAAGAAGAGGAGAGAGAGAGAGAGACAGGTAGAGCCGGAGAGTGAGCGACACTGTGACACACACACACACACACACACACACGCACACACACACACACACACACACACACACACACACACACACACACACACACACACACACAGAGCGGAATGAGAGAGAGAGAGAGAGAGAGAGAGAGAGAGAGAGAGAGCGAGCGGAATGAGAACTGGAATATAATATTATTACAGCTTCACATAGACAGCGGCTGACAAATCAGATACACAACTTGGGAGGCGAGAGAGGCATCTCAGTGATGGCGAGAGTGAGCAAGCGAGCAACTGAACTGAACTGACAGACAGACAGGCAGACAGACAGAGCGGACAGCTTTGGAGAGACAGACACAAAAACTGACACAGACACGGAAACAGGTAGATCAATAAAAGACACAGAGAGGCAAGGACACGGAGACGGAAGGATGAAAAAAAAAGAAAAAAAGAAGACAGACAGACAGAGACAGAGACAGAAACAGAGACCGAGACAGAGACACAGAGACAGGACAGACGCATCAATAAAATGTCGATGTAAAACGTGCTGACAGATTTCAAGTGCATCACATTAATATTGATGTGAATGTTTATGTTGTACTTTATCACATTAGAATGTTCATGTTTCACTTCGGCATCGCTGCTGAAATCACAGACCTTCAATGTGCACGTAAATCGATGATTACAGTGATTCATGTTGTACACGTAAATCATTACATGACACTAACAGCCAAATGATTCTTCTCGAGGGAAGAAAAAACAAGAGATAAAGTCACGAGGAGCATCTTTATTTTATCTTATTTTATTCTCTCTTTTTTTTTCTTCTTGGTAGATCAGAAAGATAAGCTTTCATTTCATCGGAGAAGCCTGCCTCGTTGATAACGATCAGCACACCGTTATGCTTGTCTTGTGTTTTTGTGTGTTTCGCTGTCTGTCAAAGTACACTACATAACATAATGACTGCATTAAAAACAACAACAATTAAAAACAACAAACAAACAAAACAACCGCTGAACAGAAATCTCTGAGAGCTTCGTGATCATAAGATGTGCAGTTCAAGAGAAACTGGAACAGAAATCTGTCTCCACGCTCGAGACGTTTGCGACATTACACATGGTCTGTATCAATGGATAAAAAAAAACAAGTGGAACAGGAATCACTGTGCATGATGACTACCTTTGCAGACATGCATTGACTTCGTCCAATGACTGCTGAGGAACAGGAATCACTGTGCATGATGACTACCTTTGCAGACATGCATTGACTCATTCCTATGACTGCTGAGGAACAGGAATCACTATACATGATGACGACCTTTACAGACATGCATTGACTTAGTTTTATGACTGCAAACAAGTGGAACAGGAATCACTATGCATGATGACGACCTTTACAGACATGCATTGACTTAGTCCTGTGACTGCTGATTTTTGGTGTTTGTGTCACATCCGTTTTTAACATTTCCTACTTTTGGGGGTTGGTGTACTTTTCAATAACCGATTTGCTATGTATTGCTACTCAGCACGGTGCCCCTGTGGGACTGACAGCCAGACAAAAGAACATCAGCTGCAGTCCTCCCCCCCCCCCCCCCCCCCCATGAGGTGCTCAGGAAGAGGTACCAGACCGACATTTAACATTTCTTACTTTGGGGGGTTGGTGTACTTTTCAACAACGGAATTGCTATGTATTGCAGTCACAGGAGGAAGAAATCCCCATACAGAATGGTGGTTGACACCCTGACCTCCAAGTTCTGTCTACTCAGGCGCCACCCTATGTAACTCACTCCCAGAAACAATCAAACAACACCATTGCCTAACCACCTTCAAAAAACATTGCCTGTCCCACGTTATGCCATAATGTGTAATGTTAATCATTCATTTTAATGATACTGTTTGTCAAATGTGTGTGGTTGACTGATAACCTCCCTCACCCTCCATCCCCCACTCTGATCTGTATAGCGGTGTATGTTGTGTGTGTTGTTCTTTGATTTTGTTCATTTTTTCCTATATATTTTACTAACACCATGCTTGTACCTGTATGCCATGGATTTTCACCAGAGGATCAAAAGAAACTGTATTAAAGTGTGCTTAACACTGCATTTAGGGAAGAAAGAGAATGCTTTTTTTGGAGGGGGGTGGGGGCATGTATCATCCAAATATTTCCTTATGTGATGATATTATCTTTCTCACCTGCAAAACGTTTCTGTTAGTCTGACTGACTTTCTTTACACAGTGAAAAAAGAAGAGAGAGAGAGAGAGAGAAAAGAAGGTGAGGCTCCTAGGAAGGTGAGTGAGTATGAGTGGATTTGGCTGGGATGGGATAGAGGCAGAAAACTACATCCATGTTCTGCTGGATTATCATCGGTGGTGCTGTGGCCAAGTGGTAATGAACCCAACAAGGAGGCGTGTGTCCACGGGTTTGAGTCCCCTATATGGACCGGGAGTCCCCCTCCCCCCTCCCCCAACCCCCACCCCTCTCCGCTGGAGCTTTTTTTTTTTTTTTTTTTTTTTTTTTTTTTTTTTTTTTTTTTTCGTGTTTTCCCGGACTTTCTTGGGTCGACCACCGTTTTATTTTGTATATAGATTTAATATGACAATTCAGAATAGATGAAAAAAAAAAAAAAAAAAAAAAAAAAAAAAAAAAAAATCAAAAAAAAATCTGAATACAGTCAACATTAACAATAACAGGTGGAAGTCATAACCAAGACCAATACCCAGGATTCCATAACTATATCATTGTAATCAATAGCAATTATGGAATGTATCACTC